>NW_006439231.1:618224-644349 GCF_000325575.1 Pteropus alecto | reverse complement strand
TCTCTGTTGCATTTATTTTTTTTTACTGTTTTTTGTTTGTTTGTTTGTTTGTTTTAAATTTCCTTTGATTCTGCTCTGTTTTGGTAATTTCTTTTCTTCTGCTGACTTTAGGCTTCATTTGTTCTTTCTTTTCTAGTTTTTAAGATGAAGTGTTAGGTTGTTTATTTGGGCTCATTCTTGCCTTTTGAGATAGGCCTGTAATAATATGAACTTTCCTCTTATGACCACTTTTGCCATGTCCCAAAAGTTTTGATATGTTGTACTATCATTATCATTCATTTCTATGTATCTCTTGATCTCCCTTTTGATTCCTTCTCTGAACCAGTCATTCTTTAAGAGCACATTGTTCAATCTCCATATATTTGTGGTTCTTCCCAGTTCCTTTTTACAGTTGATCTCCAGCATTAAAGCATTATGATCAGAGAATATGGTTGGTATGATTTCAACTTCTTATATTTGTTGAGGCTATCTCTGTGCCCCAGTATATGGTCAATCCTTGAGAATATTCCATGTGCACTAGAAAAGAATGTATAAGCAGCTGTTTCGGGATAAAAGGCTCTGTAAATGTCCATTATGTCCAGTTGGTTTAATGTGTCATTTAAAGATGTTATTTTCTTATTGATTTTCTGTTTGAATAATTTGTCCATATCCGACAGTGGGGGGTTTAGGTCCCCTTCTATGATAGTGTTTTGGTCTGTTTCTCCCTGTAGTTCTGTTAGTTGCTTTATATATTTCAGGGCTCCTTGATTGGGAGCACAGATATTAATATATGTTATGTATTCTTGGTGAACGAGTCCCTTTATCATTATGAAGTGTCCTTCAGTATCTTTCTTTACCTTTTTTATTTTAAAATCTATTTTGCCCAATATTAGTAACGCTACTTTTGCTTTTCTCTGAATGCCATTTGCTTGAAATATCACTTTCCATCCTTTCACTTTGAGTCTATATTTGTCTTTGGAACTGAGATATGTCTCCTAGAGGTGGCATATGGTTGGGTTTTGTTTTTTTGATACATTCTGCAACTCTGTCCCTTTTTATTGGTGAGTTCAGTTCATTTACATTTAAAGTGACTATTGAAATATAAGGTTTTCCTATAGCCATTTTATTTTTTGCTTTCTGGTAGCTAGGTGTTTCCATTGCTTCCTTGTCCTTGTTTTCTGTTTTGTTTTGTTTTGTTTTGTTCTGTTTTGTTTTGTTTTGTTTTATTTTGATTGGGTTTTGTGGTTCTTGTTTTATGTTACATACTTTAGTTCTGAATTTTTGATGTGGGGTTACCATTACAAATATGTAAAGGATAGTGTATGTAAGTGTGTATATATATAGCACATATATAAATATATATCCATTTTCTTCTGTGCATGCCTTATCTCCTTTTCTCTTAGCGAATTTGGATTTTGAATCTTCCCCTTTTCTGTTATTGTTGTCTCAATTTGTCCCTATGTATGCTGAACATTCATTACTATCTTGCAATAGCAAATGTCTTCTTATTGTTTAAGCTTATAATGCCTTGTTCTTAGTAAGGGTTGCACTCCTCTACTTCTATCTGCCTGATAGTCACCTTACACCTAATTATGTTTTTTTTTTGTTTTGGGTTGGTTTTTTTTGTCATTTCGTTTTAAGTGAGCTGACCCCTTTCAGTATATCCTGTAGCGCAGGCCTCGTAGTGGAGGATTCCCTCAATTTTTGTATATCTGGAAAGATCTTTATTTCTCCTTCATATTTAAAGGAGAGCTTTGCTGGATACATTATTTTTGGCTGGTACTTCTTTTCATTTAATAATTTGAATATTTGATTCCACTTCTTTCTGACTTGTAAGTTTTATGCTGTGAAGTCCAATGATAATCTAATGGGTTTCCTTCTTTGGTTACTGTCTTCTTTTCTCTGGCTGCCCTGAAAATTCTGTCTTTTCATTGATTTTTGATAATTTTAATATAATGTGTCTTGGAGAAGGCCTTTTGAGGTTGAGATAATTGGGTGTTCTGTTGATTTCTTGAATTCCAAACTTTAGTTCATTCCTTAGAGTTGGGAAATTCTCGTCAACTATTTGTCTGAAAATCCTTTCCAATCCCTGCTCCTTTTCCGCCCCTTTGAGAATGTCCATTATTCTTATGTTTCCTCTCCTGATGGTGTCTGCTAGTTCTTGTATTTCTCTTTCATTATATTTCATTCTTCAGTTTTTCTCTTCTTCCTTCTGACTTATTTCTAGATTTCTGTCTTCGATATCACTGATCCTTTCCTCCATTTGGTCGACTCTATTTCCCAAGTTTGCTATTTCATTCATTTTGTGTGTGTGTGTGTGTTCTTCATCTCCAGAAGTTTTATTTGGTTCCTTTTAGGGGTTTCAATCTCCTTGCTAAAAAACTCATTCTGCTGAAGTAGTTTTTTTTCAATTCCTGTGGTACCTCTTATTCGCAGATCTCTCACTCAGATGTATGTGTGTGCAGGTTGGGTGTTTTTTGTTGAATTTTAGATATTCAGCTCATTGTTTCAAGGAGAGAGATCTGGGGATATCTCTCACTCTGCCATGTTTCTGATGTCACTCTTCCAGGTGTCTTCTAATAATCCAGATAGTAAAGACATTTGTAAAACTAAAACAACGCCATTTTTCTCATTTTTTGTCTTGGAAAATATAGATATTTTTAAATACAAATTTTGTTATTTATTTTAGCAAGTAATGAGTATTGTCATGTTAAGTGTATTAAACATTTTAAATATTTTTTAATTTTAATTTTAATTTTGATAAATATCATTAGATATAGCCTAAACTAAAGCTCTTTGGAGTTCTCAATAATTTTGAAGAATGTAAAAGGATTTTAAAGAGCTCAAAGTTTGAGCCACTTTCTCTAACCACTGTTAGAGAAAACCTAGGATCGAGAATATGGACTTGGCAAAGCTAACATAGTAGACTGGCTATGTAAGTGTGAAAAAGGACTTCATAGCAGCGATGAGCACCCTCAAGTCCACAAGCTTCATGCAACTCATTTATAATAAGTCCTTCAATCTCATTTTAGAATAAAATCTGCCTCAAAGAAAGTGGTAAAACTCTAACTCTCCCAAGTTCCCAGGTTCAGGAATCCTTCATAATAGCCCAATTAAACTCACTTAAACCCACATTCCCTGTGCCAGTGCCTGTAATGATACACACCCCAGAAACTACAGAGAGCAATGCAAGTACCCTCAACCTATTTCATCAAGACAGTAGCAAATTATATAGATTTTTAGTTGAAGGGAAATACTAAGTCCTGTAAATACTTAGTCTTATAAAAAGTCAATTGTTTTGAAACTCTGAGGCTGTCTGAGCAGCCTCATTTATAACAAATTACGTAGTCCCTTGAAATGGGTACTACTCATGTATTAGAGTTTAGAAAAGAAAAGTGGGAGGGCACGGAGAGAATGGAAGCACAGCAGAATGTGTGCTAAAATAGGATTCATCTTCAGCCTTCTCAAAGACTCTCTTCTGAGGATGCTGAGGCTCCAAGTCCCCTTCTCTCTCTGAGGAGTTTCTCCATAGCGAAACACATGCCATAAATTTAGATTTTATTTTTTTGTTGCTTTTTTGTTTATGTTTTTGACAAGGCCAAAATTTTTTTGAGAAAATGAATAAGCCCAAAATCCCATGTACTGTTAGAAGCAAGTCCTCAGAGGATATTATAGGATCATAAAAGAGCAAACTATTAAACCCAGCAAAAATCTTAGCAGATCTAGAGAGGCATGTGGAGAGTCTTGTGGCTGAGAATGAGTGATTAAAGAAAAACTGAGCAGCTAAAATTTGAAAAGACAAGACTCCAAAAAGGTCCAGTAGAAAAGTAACTATGTTTAGATACTGATTTTATAGAAAAAAAATCAGTTACAGAATCTGCCACATTGTCAATGGCCTAATGAATATATAAGACCAAAGGAAGAACAAGGAGCAAATAGAAAATGGTTAAGACAACTACAAAAAAGAAAATCACCAAGCCAATAATAATCCTGATTTACTCCATAGTGCTGTAGGAGAATCCATCTGTTTTTAATAGTGTATGTATGGATATGAGGATAATTGGCAGTACTTGATTTTAAAAAATGATCAATAAAATTTTATACATAAAACAGCTGGCCCTGCATTGCTACTTCTCATTGCAAAGTTTGTCATTAACAAACATATTCAATAAAATACAAAATATAGTATAAATACTTAGAAGTTGAACTAATTTACCAATTAGGCTTCATAAAGTTTTTTATTTTTTTTCATTTTGAATTTAAAAAGGGAAGCATGCAAACATTTATTTGTAATAAATAGTTTTTTACAAAAAATAAAGTTTATTATTTTACATTAATGAACTCTGTCCCTCATAAGCAGATAGGAGCCAAGAAGATTCTAAGTCCAAGATGAAATCCCAGCAAAGGTTCATGTTGAACAGTTCAATTATTGTGGAAGCTGCATCTCAGAAATATGAAATTACAAGATCGGTAAAAAACCTAAGGTCACTAGTATCACTCTTTTTCACTTCTAATCCTACCTTAAAAATCAAGTCCTTGAATTCCTTCATCACCTCTGGATGAGTAGGTATTCAGTCTTTACTTGAATCCTTCTTAACTCTCCTGGAAGAGAGTAGATTTATTGCTTTTGTTATTCTCCTTCTTTCTTGACAGCTCACAGGAGCAGTTGTCAGAGAAGATATATTAATATAAAAATGCACATGTCACCTTGACCGAAACTGGATGATTTGATACTCTCTAAAGTTGAATCATTCATTTTTATTCATATGTGTTTGAGTTACTCCTTTTACTCCAATTAGCCTACATTTTAAAAACAGTGATTTATCCTTTTATCTGACATTTCTATCTATGATAAATGAAAGCAAAAGAAAACTAAACTTCTTTGAAACTTCTAAGTGTTCTCCATTTGCTTCATCACATGGCCCTCAGTTCCCAATCAAAATAACATCATTTGGGTAACTAAGCTTCTCTTCCATCCTTCCAGAACCCTTGATTTATCCCTCCTTTCTAATTAATGCTTAATTAAATGTAAGTGAGTTCTTTATTGAAGAAAGGAAGTTTGATTATTATATGTTATGTTAATTTTAGGCATTATTTCTAAAGATATATAAAATTGGTTTAGTCTAAAGAGTCTTTTGAAATCAACAGTAACAAAATAAAGAGATTTTGCAAGAGAATACACATAACATCATTTTTTCTTCTAGCAAGGGAAGTCATTTGGTTGCAACCATATTGGGTGAGTTCTGTGAATTAGACTCTAGTTTACTTCCTACTGATATAGTGAAAAGACCCCTGTGTATATTCTGTAAATCTTCCTAAAGTATGGGAGCAGTAGAATAATATATATAGGATGACCAAGAAAAAGAGAAAATATGACTTTTATTGAAAGAAACCATAGCAAATTTCAAACAGAATTGAGGGTCTAGTTATTTTGGGTTTATGTATGACTTATTTACGTATTTATATCAACTTTACATTAGGTTTTCTTCTAGTAGATTGCCATAAGGAATATGTCAAAGGTTCATAGATCTTTCATCTGAAGTTTAATAAGTTCTGGGAAATCTGAGATCTTTTCTTAGGCACATTTCTAAGTTTTGTCATTTTTTAATCTGTCGCCTATCTTCTAAGTCCTTCTCACTGTATGCTTAACTTAGTTCCTCTAGGTCTGAAGGGCCTAGAGGTTATAGTGAAATGCCAAGAGATGTTCAGTGATGCTTGGAAAGTTTTATGGAAAGCTATGAATGAAGAAAGAGGCAGTGGGAACCAAATTCACTAGGTCATGATTCAGTTGGCATTTTTATACAGTATCAAGTGAGAATACTCTACAAATATAAATGATTTAGTGAAAATGCTACTGGTGTCATTTCCAAGGGTGCACTTCTTACTAATGTAAGGTATTACCCAAAACTATAGGAGTTTCACTCCAGAATAAGCAATCAAACAAATAAATCAACCTCAACCAACAAACAAAAACAGAATAATGTAGGATGGATGTTGTTCTGCATCCTTGGCCAAGGTTATTAACCTCGTTGTGTCTCAGTTTCTTCATCTGTAATATTAAGATAATGGTGGTATACTTCATAGGACATAAGGATTAACTGGGATACTCTTGTAAGTTTGTGAGAATTGTGCCTGACACATAGAAAGAACATAATAAATGTTAAGCTTTACTGTTTAATTTTTACAGTGATAATTAATACAATATCTGATGTTCATTATAACCAAATGGCTTAAATATCAAGGTAGTTAGTAACTGAATTTAATATGCCAAGACTTCTTTGGTCTTTAAATATTTTTAAGAAACTGATAGAAAAGAACTTTAAATGCCATTTAAAAGCAAATTTATGAAACTCTGGTAAAATAAAATTATATGGTAGTGTTTGATACGTACTCATTCCAGATCTTTGATACATAGAAAATAGTTATCAGTAGATAGAGTAAAATCCATATTTTCTGGGAGGAGAAAATTTAGTAGGTAAAACATTTCTGCTTATATATCCAAGCTAGATAACCAAAGCTTAAATAAAATTTAAATATTGTATGAGGACTTATGAGGTCTGAGTCAAATTCTCAGTAAATACTGCTAAAACCATCTAATTTTGAAAAATTAATATTACAAACTCAAGTCACTTAATTTGTAAATATTGTATGGTTCATAAAACAGGACTCTATGTTTATTCTATAAACTGAGACCAAGAATATGGCCAGTAATTAATATTTCTCCCCTACAAAATAGCCAACTGCAGGCACAGTGTGCCCATCTGTCTCTTATCAAGATGAAACTACTCTCTCTACCCTGCCCTCCAGCTTCCAACTATCTTTCTTTCTCCTTAGCCCCCAGCTGCAGCTTCTAGAACTATCTTCTGGGTTGTTCCATCATTCTCTTCTAAGACCTATGAATGCCATTTTGTGTGTGTGTGTGGTTGGCTCCTAGTGGCCCACAAAGCATGTGCTCCCAGATTTGTTTCTCAGTGGTGGAGGTCACCATCAGAGCCTGGTCAGCCTGCATCTATGGGACTCACTCACCTACCTCTCTCTGAGCCTCCATTCTGAAAGGACAACATGCTCCTGGACAGCATGCTCCACTTATTCTGGGAGTTAGCTGAGGAGAAGCAAAGGCTCCCTCGTCTCTTGAATATGCAAAACCAGTACAGCAACCAAGCCCTTTTCAGGAAGTGCAAAAGCCATCCTGAGACAAATGGGGCAGTAGCTAGCACACCATGAAAGCTGCCTTGGCCGGGAAGCCTAGGCATGCCCTGGCCTCTACCTGCGTTGACCTCCACTTCTGTGGCTTCCTGGAGAATTGCTTCCTAGATCTAAAGCTGAAACTCATTCAGAAGATGGGTGGCCACCTGAACAAACTCCCCAAGCTGTCAGGCCCCAACCCTGGCTGAGCTGGCCTAATCCTCAAGAGTGACTAGGAGCCTCTCATGTACATAGTGGCCTTTGCGGGACCCACCCACTACACCTTCCTGGCTTGCCTGAGCCTGTCCTTCCTGCCTTAAGGTAGCTTTTTAACCACTCTGAAGCCCTCTTCCAAGCTAATGACTAAGTGAAAGCAGTTACAAAGAAAGAGAGAAAGAGAGAGAGAGAGAGAGAGAGAGAGAGAGAGAGAGAGAGAGAGAGCCACCTGCAAGACTCTCAAGAGAACAAATGAATAAAAAGAAAAAAAATTGTCATATTGAACAAAGATGGTCTGATTTTAAATTTGTTTTAATTAAAATACATTACACATTTTCATGGTTCATTCTTTTTATATATGTTACAAATAAAGAATTTCTATAGAAACCTGTATCAACACTAAAGAATTAGTGTACCTGATATCTGTAAATCTAAAATGTGTTGTTTTGCCCAGTTTTGGTGATGGTGAAATCCTTTCATAATGACCGCAAGAGCTGATCAAGACTCAGAATAAGAGACTCTGAGTCAGTGCCTAAATTCTGACCAGATTTAGTTCACAAGCACATCCCTTCCCCAAAAACTATAACATGAAGGCAGATAGAGCATGTTCCAACCTAACTTTCAGAAGGTGTTGGTTCCAGTCTCTCACAGTGCTGCCTGGTAACTTACAATGGACAAGGACATACTTTCGTAATTTTATAAAGTCTGAATCCCTAAAATCAAGAGCTTTATGCTATGGTGAGATAACCACAATGTGGGGTCATGAAATAGAAAACAAATAGTAATAGTCAGTTTTTGATAAGAGCACTTACGTTGCTTAGATTTTTCTCCACTAAACATGAGATATCCTATTTTGTCTTGTAGAGTCTGTTTAAAATTAAAGTTCATAAATATTTTCTCAAGACCACAATTCTTTCAAAACAGCCAATATACACACTAATTTAGAATGCATGTTAATTAAGGCTCTGGAGTAACAGTTAAAAATGACCTAAGAGAGTTTCTACATGATGCTTTTCTTTTAGATGCCAGTCTTGGAGGCAATCCAGTTGCGGAAGGCAGTCACTCGCATATAGACGCCTGGCTTATTGATTTTACCGCATTCTACTCCCCAGCTCACTATTCCAACAAGGTACCAAATATTTCGAGAATTGGGATAAACTAGTGGTCCTCCAGAGTCACCCTAAATAAAACAAAGAATATTTATCATTATGAGAATTTACTCCCAGGTACTTGACTTACACTAGATGTTAAGCCCAGAGGAAGTTTGTGATTCATGCTTCATAAAGACCATAGGAAGGTATATAGTATAAATCTCTGCTTCATACTTAACTGAAACTATGACTGGCCAGAATATATTTCCTAGGGCTCTCTGGGGTTGAGGTGTACATTGAAGGCATGAACTAATAAGTTACAAGGTCTAGTTCTATGAGAAAGCTTTGGGAGACTTATATTATTGATAAATTTGGAGTATAATGTATCTGAGAAAAGTGGGCAGAGCCCTTGCCACAAAGAAGCTAAGAAGATAAGAGAAATTAGCTGAAAATAATTGAAAACTTTCTGAGACTAATCTATTATTGAAATATGATTAAGAGTATGGACTGTAATGCTAGACTACCTCTTTTAGAATGCCAGCTCTCCCGCTTAACTAGCTGTGTGACCTTGTGCAAATTACTTTACTTTCTCCACCTCAGTTTTCCTATCTATAAAATGATAATGATAGCAGCTACATCATAAAGTTATGATGACGATTAGATATATTAATGTCTGTCAAGGACTTCAGTCTGTGCTTGGCTCAGAGAAAGTCCAAAGTAAGCGTTTGTTAAACACTTATAAACATGCATTGCATATAGGAGAGAATTACTTTAGTGCCAAAGCTGAGAGGGAGTTTGACAGAATTGTCAAAGTACAAATTAATTACAGTATAGAATTCTTTCCATATTGAAAATTTTCTAAAACTAATACCAATATTTTGGTATTATTATGTGGTCATTGTGAACAACGTCTGGACTTACTTGGCAGGCATCAACATTTCCTTGCATGTACCCAGCACATAGCATTGTGTCCTGCACCAAACCATCATATGCTTCCCTAGAGTTACAGGTGTTTGTATCAATAATCTTCACAGGTGCTTTCTGGAGTAACACTGGGTATTTACCTAAAGGAAATAAACATTATCAGCAAAAGAGCTGCTCTGAAACAGAAGGATGAAAATTTGTTTTGTCCTCTGTGCATAAGGCATATATTTGACTCTTGCCTATTCCTAGGGTGAAAAATCCCACTCAGTTCCCTCACTCAAACCAATGAAAAAGAAATGTTCGAAGAATAATGTGAAACATCTTAATACTGCCTTTCTATGTCCTTATCTCTCTTCTCACATCTTTGGACCAGAACTTTCTCAAGTAGATTCTCTAAATTAGGGAGTTTCAACAAACAAATTGATCTCTTTGGAATGTTCCAAACCAAGGCAATTTGCAAAATCATAACTCCATATGCACCATTTCCTGAGAGATCACCAGGGAGTACTGGGTATCCAGAGGTAAATGATACCTTTGACTATGTACCTATATTACTTATTTTTTTTATTTCTTTTATACCTTACACACTATGTTAAGTTTTCATTGGACTTACCATTATATGAAAATGCTCCCCATCCTGTAACAACAACACCTTCACCTGGCAGAAAAATCTGTGTGGCTTCAGGAAGACAAACTCGATGTACATCATTCTTAAATACAACTTTCTCAGTGAGCAGTATAAGTGCAATATCATCATGATGTTCACCCTGGATGTAGTCTTCATGAAGAGTAATTTGTTGAATATAATGTTGCATATAGGGGGGACTTACTTTGGTGCCAAAGCTGACAGTATAGTTCTTTGGATTTTGTGTCCTAAAGAAACAAAAATCATGTATTTATTTCAAAATAACAGAAATACAGCCCACATCTACTATATTCTTTTCATGACATTAATATTTTCTTTCTTGATAGTCCATTAGCAGTGATACAACCTTATTTTTAAATTCATTTGAAAAATCTTGTTTGAGTCCCTACACCATACACTATGCAAGGAAATGAGGATATAGAAATAAAAAATAAATAACCCATGCCTTTAAGAAATTTAAATACATTGACAAATGGCATAAACATAGGTAATTATAATTGCTTAAATGGTTGTGTATATAATTAGTGGGACCACAAAAAAAAAAGGAGGATTTAAATCTGTATTCTCTAAAGAATGGAAAATTTCTTAGTGTAAGTAGTGTTTTGTATGAAACTATAGAGCTGAGTCATATTTGCCTTAAAGAAAAGGAGAGGAGGGCAGGCACGTCACGTATAGATGGGGAGAGAGAGTTTTTTAGCAACTACAAGTAGTTTGGGATGTCTGGAGTATAACGTGATGTAAGATCAAAATCATGTGAGAAAAATATGTTGTGTGAAAAATCAATGACTCTATCCATTCTTACTTTAGATTGACTTACCATATAATTTGTCTTCTAAACCTTCCAAGACACTTTTGATAATAAAAGGGAATGATACTGATAATTAAACTGGGCTAACAGGTGTAAACTGTAACTGTTTCAGAGCCTTTGCTCTCCTTGGCTTTGGACAACATGATGAACTTACTTTTGAAAGCAGTGAGCTGCAGTCACCAGATATCTTTCACTGATCAATGATGCCCCACACCTGTGTTGGCCATTCTTTTTGAGACTTGCTTGCCATGGCCACTCTCCTTCCAGAGCGTTAGAACCTCCCCTGACTCTGTCATACGTAGCTGACATCCTTGCTCGTCTCCCACAGCCTGTCAGAGGGAGTCAGTTTTGTTTCATTGAGAATAGGAAGACAGTGTTTGTTTAATTACAAAGCTGAGAGTAAAGTGAATCATTATTGTATAGTTCTGTCTGACAATATCTTACATAGACAAGAACAGAATTATCTGTACAGAAATCACTAGCAGGTCCTGAATCACCTCCATACCCAGTGTAGTACCTCCAAGACATCTCAGCTCTTGGGGACTGTGAAAGCTGTGGGGGACAGGTAGTCTTGGTTAAGTACAGCAACCAGACTCCTTGATTTTAATTCTGGTACCAACATTTACAAGCTAGTTGAATTCGGGCAAATTATTTTACTTCTTTGTGCTTCAGTTTCTCCATCTCTAAAATGGATGGTAATAATAATACTCATTTTTAGAATGATTGTGAGAATTAAATAAGTCATATGTAAAATACTTAGAGCTGTGCTTGGCCAAGAGTAATAAATCTTGACTGTTATGTTTTATATTATCTCATATATTTAATTTAAAAATATCTAAACTTACGGCTGTTGATAATCTTTTCAGCATCGACCTTACTGATTTCTGAAATAAAACACAAAAAGACATGGTAAATACCTAGCATTAATCCACTGACCCTGGGGCCAATAGTGTAAGATGGTAGGTCCCACAGAGCAAGAAGGTCCAGAAGTAATTTGGAATCTCAGAATAAAACTTTGAAAAAAAGGAAAGAACATTGATTTATTTAAATTGTTCTTTTACTGTACGCGAACGTATGATATGAAAATACCACCTTCACAGTTCCATGTGAGAGACTTCTTTTATTTCATTGGAATTGTATTCTACATTATCTAAGATGGAAAATTGCATTTTTGTTTTAGAAGAATAGGAAGTTTCCACAAGTAAACCTGAGTTCCATCAGTATACCAAAATAATTTTTAAAAAGTGACCTGTCATAATGGCAGATCTTATGCTGTTTTTGAAAGTTATAGGAGATTATGAAAATAGCAAGACACATCATTACTTATAGAAGCTGTTCAAAGTCTTGCTATCTGCTTTAGAATAAGAAGTAACATTTTCCCCTCAGAACCAATTTTAAGGTGTAGCATTATCATAATTTGAATGTTTTTCATAATGAAGAATATTAATTATTGCTCTGATGTAAAACAGTGACAATCATTTTTTACAAAAATTGAGGATCAGCTTTGTGTCTGGTGCTTGTAATATGTGTTAGAGACAAAAAGATGAAAGTCACACTGCTGCCATTTAATGCATAAGCTTACCCATGAGCCTAAGAGAATTAGGATCTGTAGTCAAGGACCCTGAGTGGTTACTCAGCATCTGACGTAAGATGCTTTCAATTCTTCTTCTTGTGTTTTCCTTCATTGATCTCGGAGCCTTGAACAGCAGCCATATATGTGCTGTCACACTGTTGTTTTCAGGACTGAAAAGAACATAAAGATGTCACATGTTGCTAAAAAATTGAATTTCCTTCTTCATTCCCCAATTTTTCATATCTTAATCCTTCTGCTTTTTTATGGGTTTGTGTAGTACTTTCACTTTAATCTCAGAATTATCCACCTGCCTACATTAACTTGGTGAAAATATGCATGTAGTTATATTATTCAGTTTAGAAGGCAAGACATTCTACAAATCTGAACAATAGCAAAGGGTAGAAGTAAGAATTGGCTCATTTATTTATGCATTCATCAATCATTTATTGAACAACTGCTATAGATTAATAACTGGGCTAGGTGCTCTAGGGTAATTTGAGGGTGACTAAGACATGGTTCTTACTCTCAAGAAATTTTCAGATTTTTAGAGAAAAAACATGTATACAAATGATCATAATAAATGAGGCAGAAGTGGTAAGATAATTTTCTTATCTGCAGATAGTCCCAGGAAGACTAGGTCATTTTTTACCTAAGAGATTAGAGAAATTTTCATGGAAAAGGTGACATACACATTGGACCTTAAAGTATTTTCATCACTACTTTATTATCAAGCAGAAAATTTCATCAGTCAGAGAAGAGGAAGAATAGTATTTGAGAATAACTGGAAAGCAATAACGTTGATTATCATTTATTGGGCATCTTCTGTGTTTATTACTACATGTAGTCTCCACAACAACCTATCAGCATAGCTGTCATCTTTATTTTATAGACAAGGAAAAATTGAAGCTCTGAGAGGTTACCTAACATGCTCAAGATTACGCAGCTACTAAACTAGGATCCAGATTCAGTACAATTGACTCCATAACCTGGGCTTTTTACACTGTGCATTCTGTCACCCTATGCCCAGTCAGCCAATGACAATGATATCTAGGAGATTGGGCTCAGATGCAGGAGGGTCTTTAATGCTAGCTGAAGGGTAACAGTGAAGAGAAGTTAAGAAAAACCATGCTTGAGGAAAATTAAACTGACTGTGAAGTTCAGGAAAGATTTGTTTGAAATTGGGAAAGAGATAAGCAACCCAAGAGGCTGGCCAATAGACAGGTAGGAATTATCAAGCAGCCCTTATGCTAGTATCTGAATTGGCATGATTATGCTTTGAATATCCATAATGGATAAGCAGTCTTCTGGTATATAAATCAATAATCACTCCTAGGCCGTACTCATCTCATGCAAGTTTGATTATTGTAACAGGGTGTACTGAAATGGAAAACTGTGCCTCTTCATCACCTCCTGTGAGTTCATGCTTCACATAGATACCTAAGTTAGATGCATAAGAAAACAAAGAAGAAGACTACTGATGGTTGCTCTTTTCTCTGAGAGGTACACAGGCCCTTTAATTTTAGTCTTAACTTCTTTCCGATACTAAAATCGACCCCCACAGTTAATGCTAGTTGAGATCTTGATCTATTCTATAAGTCCAGGAGTCTCTTGAGTTCCAAGAGGAGGGAAAAAAAGGCAGACATAATTTGGTGGCATTGAAAAAGATAAAAGCAATAATTCCCTTCACTTGAACTTTATTTGCAAATATTTTCACTTTGATCCAGAGTACAGTTTTATGAGGGAAACAGTGTAGGCATTATTATCAATATTTCTCAGCTAGGGGAGCAGACTCAAAGTGATACAGTGACTCACCCAAGGCTCTAGGGCCACTAAGTGGTAAAGGCTGGGCTCAGGTTGTCTACCTTTCATTGTAAGGCCCCCTCTGCTATTCCATGCTACTCCAAACCCACATGCAGAGAACACAGCATAGATATTTTGCTTTTTATTATGATGACTAGAAGACTTTCCTTGGCATCAAAGCCTAGTGTAGATATGGTCTTTTCTATCTTATAAGAACTCTAAGGAAGTTTTATAAGGTGTTTAGCTGACTTGAAAGGAAAAAGACATGAAAAAAAAAGGTTTTTCTTTATGCTACTGCTAAGTAAAAATGTCAGATCATCAATCATTGGTCTTAGGGACTACCTAATGCTTGCTGGACTTTAAAACTTATGAAAACAGAGGGATACATTATCTGTAATTTAAGGATTGATACATTCTCATTAGACCTGATGAACTCAACTATATAGCCCAATCTTTGCTTTGGGTTCATACTTAACAATTAACCTGACACTTAGCTTAAGACAATACTGAATATTAATAACTCATTAGCTAATGACTATAATAGATCAATATACTTTTTACAGAGGAACTTTCAGCATAATAATATGTATGACAGGTTGATCTCTTTTCTGTTATTGTTACTTACACAAGTGTGATGACTTGAGAATTGATATATTGTCTGTAAATGCTAGAACTGTGAAATGCATCAACCATCTGTTAAAGAGAAAATAGAGTCAAACATCAAATTCCAATAATATATGTCAGAGAATTAATAAATAAATATAGGATATACTAATTTACCTTAGTCTCAAGAATTTCACTAAGATAGTTATTTTCTGGTGATGTCTCCCTTTCATAATTTCTGTTATATGGGATATCCAGCACTTTAAAGCTACCTTGATAGTTGTAAGTTGTGTTTTCTGTGAGATAAAGAAATGATCCAAGAATTATTCAAGTGAAATGGATTTCAAATCCAGATATAAAGCACATAGTAATACCATCTAGCAAGTATTGTGCTTATATTAGACATTGATAAATGCTGTGAATCTTCCTGGCATGGTTGAATAGATAACTTGGGCATCATGGAAACTGCTTGTATGATCAAGAATGAAGTAGATATATACTAGTAAAAGTCAGAAAAGAGAGTCACATCTCAATTGAAACAGATAAGACCATATACTATAAATAAGATTTTTGTCTAGAATAATCAATTGTCAGACAGAATAGTATTGCTAGTAAGCTACAAGGAAGTGTGAGGGAGAAATGAGATGTGTAAGTATGCTGATTTTCTTGCCTTTTATAGCAGGATTTAAATACAATAATGTCTAAAGTTAAAACATGTTTTAAAAAATAATTCTAACTGTTCTTATGTTTACAAAGTCTTTTTTAATCTTTTAAAGGGACTTTAAATGAATGTTTTTGTTATGAAGAAAAATTAGTCAAATTCAATATCCTTTGGTTTCTCTTCACAAAAATAGATGTAATATTTTAATTATAAAGTAACATATATAATACCATCTTGGTAGAGTACTTTTTTTGCCTATCAATTATCTATCTATGCATTCATGTCTCTATGTGGTATATATTCTTTTACCTATGTATGTTCAAAATGATGTCTGCAATAAAGTATTTGATAAATGTTAACAATGCTTATTTCTCCAGATCCCAGAAATAAGCATTTTAAAGAGAGAATTCATTGTCTCTTTTTCTTTTGTAGAAATGAAAATAAAGTTTACAACAAACTGAAATAAATAGAAATGTATTTATTTACCAACCTACTGCCAGAAAATGAACCAGGAGACCAATAGTTACTCCCAGGATTGCCAACACTCCAAATACAATGAGGGCAATCATCCATAGTGGCAAAGATGTACGGGAAGTTGTGACTGGTCTGCAAGTAAAGCATATAAATATGAAGGATATAACAGAAAAATTGGTCATTTCAAGTTTTTATTTCTTTCTTCTTGCTCACTCTTAGAAGCTCCACAATTTAGGCACAGTAGTAGCTGAAGACATTTGAAGGAAGAGAGAGAGAGAATGAGAGAAGGATGGAATGAAGGAAGGAAGGGAGGGAGGAAGGAAGGAAAAAAAGGAAGGAAAGAGAAAAAGGAGAAAAGGAGGGATAGAGGGAACAGAGAAAAAAATCCCATGAACTTATCTGAGAATTTATGATCAATTGAACCTCTATGATTCTGTGCTATGAGATTATTTTTCAGGAATCTGGTGGTTGGTGCCAAGTTATCTATACTTAACATCTAGTTCCCTCCCATGATCCATGGGTAGTGACAGAGTTAGCAGCAATAAGTGAAGAACTTTCCAGGTTGGGTGAGGGAAAAAGGGGTGGGGAAAGGAAATATCTTAGAAATTCTTTATGCCTAAGCCTATCATAATTTTTTAATGTATGATCATGATCCGATTTTATTTATTATGTCCTTATTATATACAAAGAACACAGGCAAATATGAATTGCTATATTGGGTCAGAGTAGTGTCCATCTCTCTTACTACCTTATTTATGGCTGTGGTTCAAAGACATCACATGCATGCTGTGATCACCAATAAGTTAGGTATTTTCATTGTGTTTCATTTATACAACAAATACGTGTTGAGAGCCTCTGCCTTAGTTGAAATAGGGATTTGTGGGAACTGTCCAGATAAAGGGGCATGGAAAGACATCTAGAAAAAGAGAAAAATATGCAGTGCTCAAAGGATGACCAGCAATTCAATTTTCTTGCAGCAAACTTTGAGTCATAGGTTGGTCAAAGATGAAGTTAGACTGAGATGGTTAATTTTAGTGACAACTTTGGCTAGGCCATGGTGCCAAGTTGTTTGGTCAAATGCTAGTCTACATGTTGCTATGAAGGCGTTTCGTAGCTATAATAAACATTTACAATCAGTGATTTTAAGTAAAGGAGATTACCTTCGATAATGTGAGTGGGCCTCATCCAATCAGATGAAGGCCTTAAGAGCTAAAACTGAGGTTTCTGGGAGAAGAAGGAATTTTGCCATGGAAGTATAACATAGAAATCCTAATTGAGTTTCCAGCCTGCCAACTTGTCCTACGGATTTCAAACTTGCCAACATCACAATTGTGTGAAGCTATTCCTTAAGATTTCTCTCTTAATCTCCAGATAGACAGACAGATAATAAGTATAAATTTATGGGAATAAAGATATATAAGATATACTATACCCAATAGGATCTGTCTATCATCTGTCTATCTATCTATCATCTATCTAATCTATTATCTAGAGATCTCATTGGTTCTGTTCCTGTGGAGAATCTTAATTTACAAACAGGCAGCAGTAAAAAATGCTTTTGATGCCACACAAGGGCATTGAGATTTTGTCTTAAAAAATTGGATTTCCTTTAAGTGTGATTGGAGGATAATCTTAATTAGAATCACCTGAAAGCTCTTATTAAATATGCAAATTATCATATGCTCCCTCAGATCTAGTGAATTCAGATTCCTAAAAGGGCCTGATAATTTGCACTACACTGCTGGTAATGCAGATTCTCACTTAACTATGTGTTATCTTAATGACAAAATACTGAAAAACTTTAATCTAGCCAGGGCTATTGTCAGGTTTTTCAGATTAGAAGTAACATTGTGGGCAATGAGTATGATGTATTGGATCTCAGATAAAAAATAAATCGGGTTGATGCTTTCATGAGAACATGATTTTTCTTTTTAAATCTATCCTCTATTCTACTTGAAATATATATTTTTTTCAATATTTTTTTATTTTTTAAATAATATTGACATTCAATATTATTTTATGTTAGTTTTAGGTATACAGTGTAGTGGATAGACATTTATATATAATTTGTGAAGTGATCCCCCCAATTAGTCTAGTACCACCTGGCTCTATACATAGTTATTACAATGTTATTGACTAAATTCTCTATGTTATACTTTACATCCTCATGACTATTTTGTAACTATCAATTTGTGCTTTTTAATCTCTTCATCTTTTTCGCCCAACCCCTCAACCGCTCTCTCATCTGGTAAGCATCTCTGTATCTATGAGTATTTTCGTTCTGGTTTGTTTGTTTGTTTGTTTGTTTTGTTTTGTTCTTTAGATGCCACATATAAATGGCATTTGACTTGAGATTTCTTTTTAGATGGCTGAATAATATTTCATTATATATATGTGCCACCTCTTCGTTATCCAATCGTCTACTGATAGGCATTTAGATTACTTCCATATCTTGACTATTATACATAGCTCTGCATTGATTATTTTTTTACTCCCTTTTAAAACTATTTCATAATTCTCTTTCCTTAAACCTCTAGCACCTTCTGCCTCATCCTCTATCTCAGCTAATAACCTTACTTCCTGGTCCACTGAGAAAATAGAAGGCATCAGAAGAGAATATTTACAACACCATTATCATGTTTGTGAACTTATCTTCAACTATAATCCACACTCTGTTTTTCCTCATGTTTTTATAAATAAACTATGCCCCTATCTTAGGGTAACTCTCCATCATCTCATCTCACTTTCCAACCTATGTTTCTAACCTATGATGGAGTCACTTCCAAATACTCAGAGTTCCATGGACAACTAGACCCTTTCACACCTCTGTATCCTTGCACACTCTGGTCCTTCTGCCTAAAATGTCCATCTCAAATCTACCCAGTGAGCTTCTACTCAAACTTTGTCACTCAACTCTATCATCTCCTTTTCATTGAAGTCTTCCATGGCCAGCCTATTGTGGACCTACATTGAGAGTAATTTTTATTTTTACATGAATCTTTTTACTCCTAGTTGTGACCATGTTGCTGTCTGGAGTCATGTTATTATTTGTTATTTTATATCCAGAGCATAGTGTGATGTCTAGCACATTATAGATAATACTTGTTAAAGGAGTGAATGAATGAGATCAAAGAATATTAAGGACAACTGGATTATGTATGATGGCTAAATTACGGGGCTACAGATTATGAAAATCTTTCTGTGCTAATCAAAAGATTTTGATTTTATCCTGTGGAAATGACCAACATGAGGACATGCAGTGTTAGAAAGATGAATCTGCAAGCAGTTTGCATGATGATAGTGCAAAGGAGGGAGAAAAAGGGGAGGACCACTGAGGAAAGAGGCTACTGTAATTCATGGAAATGGCATGATGGGATCCTGGGTGGTGGTAGTAATAAAAGCAAGTGATGAATTTAATAAAGGTTACAGTAAAATATTTATCAGAACTTGGTAATTAGTTAGTTATATTGGTAAAAGATGGGAATATATGAAAGATGACACAAGATTTTACCTCGAGAAGTAAAGGAGACTAAATTGAAGCCTAGAAGAGGTAACTTGGGGAGAAAAATGATAAATATTATATATCTTGAGTTTGAAAGGCATTTACATTTCCAGTACATGACTGGAGATATCTGACTGGTAATTAACTAATGAAATATAGCTGGGATGTCAACTTAGGAGCCACCCAAAAACAGGGAAGAAACAAAGCTAAAACTAGATTGATATATTATAGTGCATGTTATATAAAATATTGTACAGAATTGATATTTCTCTTTTTAAGGTAAACATATATATCCATTCTAACTATGACTAATTTCTCAGTTTTTCATACCTTTCCTGAATTTCTTAGTCTTACTGTTTGGTACCTCTCAAAAGACTTTACATTGTCAGCACATGTTAACTGTCAAATTCAGAATATTGTTCACTTTTCATCAATAGGTAAGCACTTACTCATCTCATAAGCATTCAACACCAACAAAACTACTTCGCTCACTGCTTTGTTCTCTAATCTTTACTCCACGCCCTTTCTTTACTTTTCTGTCTCCCATGAACTTTTAATAATTACTTTTTTCCCCAATAGTCTCTTAGTTGAAGATATATTTGTACATTTCTTCCTTGACTAGTTTTATTTTTATAGCTTTACCTTAGAACAGAACTTCATATAGATTTGGGCAAATTTTCTTCTCTTAACCCCACAGCTTGTTTTAAGAACTTGTATTGTTATAAGAACAGAAATAAATCTAAACCTATTAAAATTTGATCAAACAAGATATCTTAGAATTTACCCAGAGACAACGATTTAAAAGTAGAGAACTGAAATGACTTTCTTATTTTCAATTTTCTTTCATTGAAAACAATGTAGAATTTTTAATTTATTTTTCCTATCCTCTTCTTCCATTTTGATTACTGCTTGTCATCAGCCCATATGCTTCTCTGGTTTGTAGCAACCTTTAACTCAAAATCTAAAGATCTTACAAACCATGATGCAGATTAAATAAGTGTTTAAGAATGACAGACTTCTCAGGTGGAAAAATCACTCGGCTCCTCAGCCAATATTTCTAGTAGTCCACACTACAAATTTTGAAAAATCACATAAAGGAATTACTGAAAAAGGATCCACAATATTATTATATCTTTTTTAAAAATTTTATTTTATTATTAGTTTCAAGTATACAGTACATCGGTTAGACATTTATATAGTTTATAAAATGATCCCCCCAGTTGCTCCCTCCTTCCTCTGGCCCTCTACCTAGCCATTACATTAATGCTAACTGCATTCCCTATGCTGTGCTCTCCATCCTCATGACGAACTATCAATTACTAATTTGTACTTCTTTAACTCTTCACCCCATTCTCCCAACCTCCTAACCCTTTCCTCTATCTGTCACCAAATTGTCCACTATATTTGTGAGTCTGTTTTTGATTAGTTTGTTCTTTTTTTCCTTAGATTTTGTATATAAGTGAAATCATATGGTACTTATCTTTCTCTGTGTGATTTATTACCATTAAAAAACAAACAAACAAACAAACTCTTGTCCATAAACTCTCAATGCTACCTTGGCAAGGATCTAAAACACAGCTTTCTTTTGAAATTTTTCCATTCCATTCATAAGGTCTAAATATAAGAAAAAAATTTAAATTGACAAAATGTGGTTTTAAAGTCTTGATTTTCACTTCTATTGTTTTCTTGTTTGTTTGTTTCTCTTGGCTGTTCATTATTCGGGCAGCCAAGTATAACCACAGGGTTAACTAAGGTCACTAAGCTCTTCTAAGCAATTAGAGTAATGCTTCCCTCTGAGAAGTTAACCACTGATTTAGTGCTCAGAACTTTCCTAGGTAACTAGGGGTGCTTATAAACAATGGCTTAATCCTTCGAAATCTTTCAGGTTAGGACTTCACACAAATGTCAAAATGTTGAAGGAGAAGGAAGAGGTGCCTATAAATAAAAAGAAAATCATACACCCAGAATAAAGTTGATGACTACTTTATAGGCAAAACAAAACAAAATAAAACAAATCATTCTATTTCCTCTTCACATTTAAAGATGTATGATTACTATTTCCTTTACTGATAGATCAGAGATGTGGCTAATAGGAGAACAGGGTTATAAATAATATAATTTTTTGAATAAAAAATTATGAAACAATAAGTTATTTACTTTAGCTCAAGAAAAAATGTTTTTAGTATATTCTGTCATGACACAGTTTCTAATCACATTTTTATATGAATACTGATATTATAAAAAATATGTATAAATATATATGTCTTAAGGGCTTAACTATTGACTCAAGATGCACATTTTTAAAGAAATATTTGTATAAAGCATGTATTTATATTTCACAGTTGTCTGAACATTAAATATTTTATAATTAGGTTCTCTGAATTTTGCTATTTTGCACATATTTTGATGAAAATGCCTCGTGAGCTAAAAGTACATTTTAAAAACGATATCAATGATCACTGTTTACTAATATAATTATTTAGTTAGATACTTTAAAAATAAACAGCATATATCTATACATAATTATACTATTTTAGTTCATGAATATTTTACAAATAAAAATGCACAGTTTTATATATGATTCTATAGAAAACACCTATGAAGCAATGATACTGTGAGGTTCAAAACAATATTTATGAAAGCACTTAGAAAGCACAAGATGTTTAAAAAATACGAGGGTGTCATAATCATAATCATCACCAATAATAATTTAACATTTGATTTATAAGAGAAAAAAATCTTTCTGCCTCCTCCTCTCCACTTTACAACAGTTGAGCATTAGTATAATTTTATATTTACAAGATGTTAAGCTTCATTTAACCTTTTTGAAACACTCCCCAAATTATTTCATGAAACTACAGATTCCCAATACAAATGCACGTATATGATAGCGTTGTCTCGATGCAGAAAATTCAAATTTCTGTGGAATTATTTTACTATATTTACTCAATTATTTTACTACACTTACTCAATTATTTTACTACAACTTTTGGATAGGAATCATATTCGTGAAACAATGTTGGTTCTATTTATGTCAGAATTTTAGGCAAGCAAATCTCCACTTACCTGTACATAATGTGCTGATATATCGACTGTTGATATCAATTGAGGTAAAGAAAACTTCTGTACTTCTTTTGTCCTGATCAGTGGTTCTCAGGTAAATGTGCTAACCACAATGATACTTGGGATTTTAAAGGCTGGGTGTAATAACAGAAGGTAATTAAAAGGAAACTTGTTTCACAAGTGTTGATGACAAATGTGGATCTGCGGTTTAAAGGAAGATCTAAAAATTCTTCTCTGAGTTGGCTGCTTAGAAAAGGACAGTGGACATAACTTAGATTGGTCACCTAAGAGGTCCGTCCAAGAAATACTACCACAGATTGGTGAATCTGACTCAGATTCTATCCATCCCTTTTGTGATACAGAGCTCCTTATTGAAACCAACTGTATCTACAAGAGCAGTCTCTGACAAATGATTGAAATATACATTATGGTTTTCTTTCATACAAAATTCTGCTACAGCATTACTCATTTGTAACATGCTTAATCTAAAAATTCTCACTGGGATTCTGTACATACTTATGTAGGAATGAATTTATAGATGGAGGTAGGTTTTGGTGTAAGAAATTCAGTTCTATTTTGGTAATTCTTTATAAAAAATAGAAATAATCGATCTACTCAAGAATCGTTTTACTAAGTGAATATAAATTAAGTTTTTGGGTAATACAAAATTTTACAAAAACAAAAAATCAGGAGATTATTTACATATTTTGGATACAAATATCTAGATCTTTTAAAATTAAATTTATTGAGATGATATTGGGTAATAAAGTTATATAGGTTTGAAGTGTACAATTCAATACGTCATATGTATATTGTATTGTGTGTTCACCACCCAAAGTTAAATTTCTTTCTGTCACCATATATTTGAACCCCTCTATCCTGATCTACCTCCCTTCTCCCTGCTTCCCTCTGGTAACCACTAAACTATTGTCCGTGTCCGTGAGCCTCTGTTTGTCTGTCTTGTTCTTTTGTTGCTTTCAGTTTTATATCTCAAATATGACAGAAATCATATGGTTCTCAACATTTTTGTCTGACTTATTTTGCTCAGCATGAAACTCTCAAGGTCCATCCATGTTGCAAATGGAAGTATTTCATCTTTTATTATGGCTGAGAAATATCTCATCTTTCATATCTTTAACTACCCACTCACTCCATTCATTCATTTAACAAATATTTGTCATGTACTTCCTGAGAGGTCACATTTTTCCTAATCATGGAAATACAGCAATGGATATAATAAAGTTCCTGCCTTCATGGAGCTTACACTCTAGTAAGAAAGACAAATACTTGAGAAAACAGCAAATATATAATTTAATGTGAAATATTTATACAGGCTATAAAAAATAAAGCAGAATAATTGAGTAGAAAGTGGTATATGTGGAGGGTGGGTAGCTAATCTTAGGCTGGTCAAGAAAGGCATTTCTGAGAAGAATGCTTTTGAACAAATACCTGAAAAATAATATTAATTGGAATTACTCATCTTCCCAAAACACATATTCATGACATTTCTCTATCTTCAAAACTCTAAACTGAGTTCAGATAAAATATAAACTTCTTCAGTTGACATTCAAAAGCTCTTTAGAATGCCATCTCTTTTTTATCTATGCTGTTTCATTGTAATTTTATGTAACAGAAATAGCATGACTTCTATCCCAATGCCAGGTCCACTAATAACTAGCTGTTTCATATGTATCTCTGAGCTTCAGCTTTCTCATAACTGAAAATGAGATTTAACAAGATCATATCTGTAAGACTGTTGCATCAACAGAGACCATATCTACCAAGTGCTTGGCACAATGCCCAAGATGTTGTATAATCTTAACAATGACTTTACCTAAAACTTGACTTGAGCCGTTTCTTACAGTTCTATTCCTTGAATGGCAAGTGCTTTCCCGCCTTCATGCTTTTATTCATGCTGTTTAATACTCTCAGGATTGCCATTTCTACCCATCTAATGTTTCTTTATGCTTCATGGTCCAACCTAATTGCCACTTTCTTCATGAAGCCTCGCCTGTAAAGCATTATCCCCTTTGATCTCTTTTTCCTGGCCTCTAATATTTACTGTCATCAGTAGTCATTTTGGATTTAATCATCTGCTATGTTATATTGATTCCTCTTTAAATTTGTCTTGTGGATGGCCCTATGATCCCGATGAAAGTACAAGCTGTTTGAACTTGGAGGCAAGGACTGTATTTTATATTTTTGTTTTTCATAATGATCATGAGAATGCCTAGTATCCAGTAGATGTTCAGTTAATAAATTATATTGTTTGAAATAAGTGATTAACATCCAAAATATACGTAGACCTAAAAGTTAATAAAATGTTTTAATAACTGAATGCTAATTATATATAGAATTTAACAGAGTATTCACAGAAGAAATACAGATGTACCATTAACATATAAAAAGTTGCTTAATTCAATTCATTGGTAATTATAGAAATATACATTGAAACAACAATAAAACACTACTAAAATTAAAAATATTTTTTCCGTATTTGATAAGCATGTGGAGAAATAGGCTTTCATATGTTGATGGCAGGAATTAGAATTGAGGCAACAACTTTGGAGGGCAGCTTGACAGCATCTATTTAATTTTAAAACTATCTCCCCTATAACCAGTTTCACTTCTAGATATCTCTCTAGATATCTATCTTTGCACATGTAATTTATTTTTCCTTTTTTTACTTAAATTTATTAGGGTGATATTGGTTCATAGCATTATATAGGTTTCAAGTGTACAATTCAATAACATCATATATGTATTACACATGTAATTAAATAAAAATATATGAGGATGTTTATTAAAAAGTTTACAATAGGAAAAAATGGAAACAAATTATTAATTGATAGAGAAATAGTTAAATAAACCATAGTATATCAGTATTATGGAATGTTATTCAGATGTTAAAAGAAATGAGTTTTTAGTAAATAGGGTGGGTTGATTCATTCATCCTCCATCCTAAGACATCTTTCTATGCTGAAGGGATTGGAAAGCTAAAAGTGACATCTCCCAGACTCTTGCAGCTAGGATTCTGGATATAAATTAGAGTCTGCCAGCTAGATTCATTCACATGAAACTTGGAAGAAAGAAACAAGTTAAATGCCTTCTAAGGCAGAAATGAGACTTTGGGATTTATGCTAATAAAAGTTCATTAATGTGATATTTCCTAAAGCAACATTCCACTGTCCATTCTCCAGCTTCCTGGGGACCAAGAAACAATTTTCGAGTAAGCAGAGACCAGACCACCTTGTGAATGTCAGGAGGCTATAGTGGTAATATCGTTGGTGGCGGTGGCTTTCTGATACCTGGATTTCAGCTATTTAATTGTTTTCTTTTTTTATTATTTTTTTCTACCTTTAATTTTTTATTTTTCCCCCTCCCCTCTGGTAACCACTAGTCTACTGTTCATATCCATGAGTCTCTGTTTGTCCTGTTCATTTGTTGCTTTTAGGCTTCTATCCCACATATAGGTGATATCACGTGATTTTCAACTTTTTCTGTCTGGCTTATTTCGCTTAGTATGATTATCTCAAGGTCCATCCATGTTGTTGCATATGGCAGAATTTACTCTATTCTTATGGTTGAATACAATTCCAT
>NW_006439231.1:608934-617877 GCF_000325575.1 Pteropus alecto | reverse complement strand
TCCATCTGTTTTCCATAGTGGCTGTACCAATTTGCAGTCCAACCAGCAGAGGGTTTCTATTTCTCCACATCCTCTCCAGCATTTGTTATTACTTGTCCTGTTGATTATAGCCATTCTAACAGGTGTGAGATGGTATTTCATTGTGTTAGCTATTTAATTCAATAATGCCAGTTGCAGTCTCTTTTCTTGGGAATCAGTTCTCTAGTGTTCTGTGGATCATCCTTGAGGCTTAGCTTAGAGCTAAGCCTCCAGCCCTTCCAAAAATTTTTGAAGTACATAAATTCCTGCTTCAAATTCCTTTCTGTTTGAAATGCCTTCCCTACTCTTAACCCTGACTGATACAGTTGTAGATCTATATAGAAAGACTTCAAGAAAAATTGAGTAAAGATATGGGATACAGAATGATAATTCAATATGATACCATTAATATTTAAAAGAAACAGTAAATACTTCTCATTTTAATGGATGTAATGTCATGGAATTAAAATTGTGCTCCAGTGCATAATTTGGTAAAGATTTCTTTGAAAAATATAAATGAGGAATACTTACATTTTGTGGAATACTGACCTATTTAACAACCAGGCCCCCGGGCCAGAGGGTAGGAGCTAATTTGAAACATTGGCCAATTCCTTTCCTCGGTGTAAATATTCACACTATGACCAATTTCAAGCTACCTATATGATATTGCCAAGCATGGATTTGAGAAGGAGTGAGTAGTAGCACTCTATTTATCTTTACCATATAACTATAATAGATATAAATAGCCTCAAAACTATAAGTGCTAGTAAAATGTAGTAAAATAATTAGAACATGATGAGTTTTTGGTACTTAGTATCCTTAATTTTCATCTATGGTGTGTTTCACAACTGGTTAATGTAATCCCTGAAATTTTAACATTCGACTCATACATTAGTGTAATCCAGCTTCAGCATACCACTGCTGCATTTTTAAATGTTAAATTTGAAAAGAGCACACAAGATATTTGAAAGGACTGATAAAATTCCAGAAAGAATACTTACGTAAAGCTTTTATTTAAAAACAAAAGAGACAGGACATCAAGAGAGAGTGTAAGTGAGCATTTGGAGACCAAGACATACACAGATGTAAGTTCCCCATGGTTCTTATTCTCTCTCTCACACACACACACACTTTGTCTCCTATCGAAGCACCAATATCTGTTAACTTCAAGAGAGCTCAAGGCAGAAGTTCCAAGCAGAATCTCGGATCAGTAAACAAACTTGCCCAGGGGTTGCCAGGAAAGTTTCAGACTTTAAACCTCATGCAACTTCCACTGGCCTCATTTGGGCCAAGAGTCCAAGCCCAGTATCTAGGCATTTTCAAAAATAAGGATAGAGTTTTCTCAGTTCGATTGTAAATCCTATAGAAAATCTAATAATGAAAACAATAAAGAATAATATTTTAAATATTTATTACCCATTATGACTCTAGGACTAATTTTTTTTGAGATGTGGAAGACTGAGGAAAGATGAAGAATTTTGTTTTGACGTACCTGCCAATTAGACCTTCAAGTAGAAATTTTAGATATAAGCAACTGGAGGTATAGGGAAAACTCAGAGCTAGAGTTAAAACATTTGGGAGTTGTCAGCAAATAGTACGTATTGAAAGTATTGGACTGGATAACATCATCTAAGGTATGAGTGTAGGTAGAGAAGAAGAGAAATCTGAAGATTGAGCCCTGGGGCACTCTAACATTTATAGTTTAAGATGTAGAAGATTCAGGAAAAGAGACTGAAAAGAAATAGCTGATGACAGAAAAATTGTTTCCGCCCATACATCCACCTTACTTGTTTCTATCTCAAGGACTTTATTCTTATTCCTTTGTATTGCTCTTCTTTCATATGTTTTGTATGTTTTGCCTCCTCATCGTTTAGGTTCAACTCAAAAGCTACTCTCTTAGAAAAGTTATTTAGACTGTGCAATCTGAAGTACTCCTCATCTGTCTCACTATTTTCTATCATATTACTTTTTATTTCCTTCTTAACATTTATCACAATCCAAAATTCTCTTATTTTTGTGTTTACTGCCTATCTTTATCCACTAAATGCAGCATCCTTGAAAGAAAGTACTGTGTCCATGTCCATATCTGACAGTTCCTGGAACACACTGGATGCTCAGTAAATATATGTGACCTGCCTGAGAAAGTTGTGGAGAGAGAAAAATAATATCTTGTCACACCTGGTTGTGGATTGTCTTGATATTATTATGCATGCCATTTCAGTCATACTTTATAATAAAAAAGTAATATCACAAACAATTGAAGGAAGTAGTAGTTTTACTTTATTTTAGCTGCTTTTAAAATTTTTAGCTACTTTTTTATTTGGGGAAATTACAAAAGGTAAATAATTTGTGAAGATTAGAGCTACTGCAATAGATGCCACACAGTTTCCTGCCCTTGAGAATCTCATATTATTTTTGCTTCAAGAGAAGGCAAACAAATGACAAAAGGAGGACATGAAGAATACATGATATAAATAATTGCAACTTAAAAATCATTTTTAAATTTCTGACAAATTTTGGATCTAAACTCTTGTGAGAAGAAATTCATATGAGGGTTACAACTTGTCAGAGAAGCTGAAGATTGACTTTAAGCAGATAATTTTTTCTCTCTAGTCTTCAGTCTCCCCATCTGTAAATTGAGAGACTTGGTCCAGCTGAACCGATGCTACCCCTTCTCCACAAAGAATATAATTTTATGAGATACATAAGCTATCTCACATATAAATAAAAAATAAAAGTGCATTATATGTCTTACATATTATGTAATGAACTCCCAACATATTAATTTCAGTTTAACAAAATGCAATTACAATTTATAGAATAAAAAATAATTTATTTGGTAGATGCAGCATATATGTTCTCATACTAACAAAACATTTAGTTTTCTAAATTCTGAAAAAATAATATAAGGTAAATTTTGAATATAATGGTAGGATAAATCAGAACTAGGCTATTAATATAAATGTTTGGCCATCTTTTTTTCTTCCTGTTTCCTATATTAGATAAATAGATAAATAAACTAATAGTGGTTTTGAGATAAATTATTGATGAAGACCTTTATATATTTGTATATAAGAAAATGATTGGTACATTAACAGTTGAAAGAAAAAGATTTTAAAGCAACAGATAAGAATATCCCGCAGTTGTCTTTATTTTTCACTCCAAAATAACTTTTCTTTCAGAGTCCAGTCTTGGAGGTAATCCAATCACGATAAGCAGTCACTCGAGTATAGACACCTGGCTTGTTCTTTTTTGCGCATCCCTCACCCCAGCTTACTATTCCAACAAGATGCCAGATATTTCTAGAGTCAGGGTAAGCTAGCGGCCCACCAGAATCATTCTAGAAGAAAAAGGGAAATAAAATGTTTCTTGTCCTGTCCAAGAATTTCCTTTTGCCTCTCCTCTGGAGCTGTCAATAGTCCCTGGGCACTGAAAACAATCCACACTCTTTGGTCTTGCAACTGTAGAACTCTTGGGTTTTTTCAAAACCTAGGGAAACTCCAAACCAGAATATATTGCCTACAGCTGCCAAATTTGGACTGGGAAGACTAGAATTTGACTTCATAATGATTCCAGACTTGACTATGGATAAAGTGACTCAGCTGCTCCATGATGCCTCTGAGGAATGGGTGACGTGCACAATGCTAAACCTCCTGCTGTGTCTCTGAGTAAGAAAAAGGCAGCACTCTAGATCTGCAGGTTGTCCAGAAAATAAGTCCACACTTATTTTATTATCTTGTAAGTATCATCCTTTGTATGAATTCGTAAAATAAAAACTCCATAAATAGGATTAATAAATATTCCTCATGTGTGTTGAAATAAGAAGCTATGCTGTGGAAATCATTAATACAGAAAAATATCTTGTGTTGATAAAAACTTCCATTTCATTAGTACTTTGGGAGAAAATGATTTTATAATGTATCTAAACATACCTGACAGGCATCAGCTTCTCCTGACATAAATCCAGCACAGAGCATTTTATCAGTCACAAAGCCTGATAATGCATGTGGAGCATTGCAAACTTTATTGTCGATAATCTTCACAAAGGCCTGTTGAAGTATCTTTGGAGTGGGACCTAAAGGCATAAAATTTGCATATTATGGGGATCTTAACCTTGTTTTTTGAGACAAAAAATATGTATAAGATAAGAGTATCTATAAGATTCTTTTGGTCACCAAGAGCTAGGCCAGTCCCAGGTTAGATCAGTCTTTTCTGGTGTATATTATTGCTGACTGCCTCACATACAATTCCAACTTTTCCAATTCTCATTCCCAGAGATATTTTAGAAATTGAAGTTAATGCCATGCTTTTGATCCCACCACTTGGTTTTCTTTTCAGTATATTTACTGATTGGTTAATTGCATGAGTGTGATTGATTGATTGATTGATTGATTAAATAACTATTCCTGTGAAGCCATGACATTTTTACAGATAAACTTACCATTCATATAAAGTGTTCCCCATCCTGTGACTACAACACTGTCATTTTCTGAGAGCTTCATTTTGGCTTCAGGAAGACAAATCCTACGAATGTACTTTGTAAAAGAAACTTCTTCAGCCAGCTGCACAAGGGCAATATCATCATGAACGCCAGCCCTGTTATAATTCTCATGAGAAATAACATTTTGGACTTTCCCTGTCCTATATGGTTTATTTATTACAGTTCCAAAGTTCACAGTCCAATCTTCTGAATTATTTTTCCTGGAAGACACAATTAAAGTACACAATTTCTATGCCACAACAGTGTTCATAGTGGTCATTAGTTCATAACTTTAAGATATGAGATTTCCAAACGACACTGTAAAGCACTTAAATTCTTGTTTTTAAAAGATGTCTTTGCCTTGGGGATGTTATAAATGCTGCAGTCACATAAAAATAGGGCTAAGGACTATTAGAGCTGTCAGCCTTCTGCAAATCCTCCTAACTAGAGTCACTGCTGTCTTCTGCTACTTCAGCCCCATCTAGATATGAGCTTTTGACTTGGGCAGGGAACATCCTAGCAGCCTCAGTGGATGGGGTCCAGAATCATTCTTACAGCCTGGATTCCAAGAGCCTGTGGGGACTCTGGCATCTGCGTGTATAAAAAATTGCAACTTGTTTTCATCAGATCGCCCTATTATGTTATGAAGCCAATGCATTTTGACTTCTAATTTAGATTTTATGACCTATTTCTCCAGTTCCCCACTGAAACCCTTTCTCAAGTTAGGGCCAAACATCCTGTTTCACTGCTCTCAACTTCTTCAAAAGATAAGATGCGTTTTTTCATTTTTAAGCTTTCAAGATCTTCATGTAACAGTGACACTCCAATCCTTCTACCGTTCTCAAGCCCTCAGTGACTTCACATGCTTAACAGCTGTGTTTCTTAAACTCCATGCCCTTAGAATCAACACAGGCTCCTCTAGTGTGATGTTTAAGGATGTACACTTTTAATGAGTCCCTAGTTCATGCTCCATGGACTACTTTTTGAAAATAGCATCAGAGAGACAAATTCTATGAATGTGCTCTGTAAGAGACTTTGGTAAGTAAGCATCTTGTTATTTAGAGATGTCCCCAATCAATATAAATTTTCTAATGTATTTTCTAATGTTTCATTTTACAAAATTCTCTCTACTTCAAATTGTTCTTTTTGTTTGCTGTCCACAGAATATAACTTGTGTTTTTCCATCTCGACACAAGATAATTTTCTCAACCTGAAATACATATTATTCTTTCCCATCCATCCACCCCATCGATCAAATCTTATATCTGTAGGGTCCAGATCAAATCTTATATTTTCATATCTCAGTTGAATATGTTCTCCTTCTTTATCAAATTTCCATAGTGCCTACCGTGTTGTACATGAGACATTTACTACATTGTGCTGCCTTGCCTTTAATATATGACATTTAAATTTCTTCAACTATGTTATAAAGCCCTGGAGGGTAAGACAAGTAAGCACCTAGTAACTGGAGTCATCCATACCTGAGTTCACATTCAATTTCTGTTATTCAAGAGCTGTATGATCTTGGCCAACTTACACTACTATTTCTGAACCCTAGTTTCCTCATCTTTAAATGGATTTAATTATACCTTCCATTCAAAATTATTGTTATGATAAAATGATGTAAATAAAGCACTTAAGGTCAGGCTAAAGTAGCTATTTTGAGAATGTGAATTGCTTCCATTCACTTTTCCCCGTCTTTGCCAAATTAAATGCTTCCACTGCCCTTCAATAATGCAAATAATAGTAAATTTTATATCGCTTTGATGAATGTTCACATATTTATGTTAACCCCCACAGACAATCCAAAATAGGCCAGGACCCAGAATTCTGCATTTAGTCAGACTTTTACACTTACTTATTAAAGCAGTGAGCTGCAGATAACAGCCATCTGCTGCTGATCAGAGATGCTCCACAGTGGTGTTGGCCCTTCCATTGCATGCTGGCTTGCCATGGCCATGCCCCCACCAGGGTATTTTCCCCATTCACAATTCGGTTGCCTGCTATCATACTATTGGCCACTTGTCTTCCACAACCTGAAGAAAAGATTTCTTTTTACAAGAGAAAGTATCTTTGATTACGCTTTATAAGATACATATCTTAAAACATTTCTTGAAACCCTCCAGTGATTGTCTGGCATCTCCTAAGTAATGCTGTATCTTTCCTCATATACTATTATCACGGTACCCTGTTCCATCTCGGTTTGGGTGATTTTTACCCATCCTCTTTTTCAGTCTCAAGTATCTTTCAACCACTGACTTTTATTATACCTATTTGTTATAATTCTCATTTCCCCAAATAATTGCAAAATTCTTGAAAGTGGAGACTTTACTTCATTAATGTCTGCATCTCATATAGCATATGGGGTGCTGAGGGTAAGGCCTCATGTGGACAATAGATACTCCATAAACATACATTGAGTGAATGAAAACAAGGTTGTGTCTTGTGGGCAACATGATAGTCTAAAGCGAATTTATTTAAAAGGTACAGAACTGTTTTTATCTTATAATAAATGTTTTTGATACAGCCTAGTTTTTATTTTCTTGTTCTAAGTTGCCCCTTTTTTCCTTCAATTTTTCTTATTTTAACTTACTCAGATATGATATTCTTTACTCATCATTCCATTCTTTGGAATCAGTTCTTATTTCATCATTTTGGACAACTTCTTATAAATGTTAAAAATTCATATATCAGTGTTTTTCAAAAAGAAGTTTTATATATATATATAGATATATATATATAACCAAACGCCCTCCTCACTTCAAAATGTTATCTTCATTAATACTTCCTCATTTTCTTTTGTCTTAGAAGCAATGTGGTAAATTACTATAAGATGGCCCCAGTGTATTGTGCTTCTCTGTATTTATGCCCTTGCGTTGACCTCTCCCACATTGAATCTCAGCTGCCCTGTGACATAAAGAATTCTTTACTTATATATATCTCCATCCTTCAGTTTTGAAAGACTACTATAGATATTTACATAATATACTTCAAGATCCTTTTTAGGAAAATGATGGGGAAATATTTGTGAATGTGTTAAATTTACAATAATATTTCTAAACTTACAGTTGTTGGTAAGCATTTCAGCATTAGCCTTGCTGATTTCTGAAATTTAAAAAGCATAAAATTGATAAAATGTCACCAAGGAATTATCTTCAATCCAAGTTTGTAAATGCTAACTCTCCTAGCTCAAATACGCCCAACATTTAACTATTCAGACTAGTTCACTATTGATTATAAGCCCCTCTCATTTCTAGTTGTTATGTTTTGACCATCTCTCCACATCTCTACCAGGTAGTATAATAAAAGGGAAAAGGAAATAAAAAACAAAGCTCTCAATTTTATAAGAATTGTAGGAAAATATTTAGTGAAGTAAGAAGCTGACATTATTACTAAGAAAAGGACTTGCCATTATCTTTGAATTTCTTTCTCTATGATAATTTTTATTAATCAAATGCTCAGAGTTATCTATATTTTTAAAAATCCAATTAAAATTATATTTTGTTGGGCCTATGCTGCTTTTTAGAGTCATCTCTTTACTAGACTGAATTATGAAATTTTGAGAATTTAACTTAAATTCCAGTCTCTTTTCTACTGAGAAGAGATATTAGAGAGAAAGAGAGTAAGGAACTAAACGTAGACACATCAGAAACTGCTGACCCTGAATCCTTGGGACACACAGGGGAAGTAACTAGTGCCGTCTCCTTTCCCAACAGCTACCCACAAAGGAATTGTATTGCTCCTTTGAAAAGTTCTATCACATACTTATTTCTCATGAGTGGCTCATTGGTGGTAAGGTCTGTATTCTGAGGCAAAGGCACTGTAACTGGCAGGGGTCAGCCTTCAAAGTCATTAAGGATACCAAGATCAACTGTCAGTCTGGAAGAACCACAAAACTGGGCTCTGTAATCACATGCTTATCACCTAATAGACTTTTTAACAATCCAACAGAGAGTCTCAAGACAATTGCAGGACCTTGAAGATCTTTATAAACTTTACTTTTTGTACAAGACAAAACCCTATCGTTTTCTTCCCTTATTTTCTAGGATATTCATCCAGACTAATTTTTTCTTTAATAGTATTAGTCCCATTCTTCCACAAGAAGCAATGAGAATGTCCTATCCCCAACTTCACACTTACCCCTGCAATCTCCACAATGATTGATGGCAAAAACCCTAAATCTGTTTCCTATAATGAGATCCTGACAAGAATAGAGGATAAGGAGGAATAATATTTCACTTAGGACAATTCACACCGTTTTCCATACATAACAGGAAACCCTTCCAAATTCACATGCATGTCCACAGTTTAACCCTCATTTCTATCACCCTTTAGACAAAAATTCTATGGCACTGTCCCTTCTACTATCAATTCATTGTAGAAGTGCCAGATTTTTTGGAAACATATTTTTTTCCTAAATAAATTTCTGAAACTCTTTATTTTTT
>NW_006439231.1:500686-608903 GCF_000325575.1 Pteropus alecto | reverse complement strand
ATTCCTGAAACCTAAATAATAGAAAATAATGGAAATAAGTGGAATACCCATAAGTTTAATGGAAGCTGGAACTGCATTCCAGGATGCCATGTTGTTTTTCAACATCTGATGTAAGATAGCTTTGATTTCAGTCTTCACTCTATCCCTCTTTGCTGGAGGAAACTTGAATGTTAGCTGCAACTGTATGCTTGAACCATTGAGATAAGGACTGGAAACAACAGAAATGTTCTAGTGTGTTGCTTCTTGATTTTTTAGATGTTTTATGAACACATTTATTTCTCACATTTTAATTATCATATTTTCTTTACATATGTCAAAGAACACTACACAGATATTGTCCCAGTATGTATAAAGTGCAAACATTCCCCAAAATATCCTAATTAACTTAGAGGTATTGTTCATGAAGGAATATGTGAACCACAAACTAAACACATAGGAGAAACTGAGTACTGGAAAAAAAAAAAAAGATTAGCATAAGATTTTATTATAACACAGGAAAAAACAAATTCTCATACAGATATTTTCTAATATCTTAATTTCAGATTAAGAGATAAATGAGAACTTAAATGTAGGACAGGGAAGCATTCAAAAGATAACTTTTAGAGTATATTCAGGAGCCAGTACTAAGCTTCTCCTATAGTATTTTATACATGTCTACCCCAATTGATCTATACAATGAAAAATGTCTTAAAGATAACTCTAAAGCATGAAGAGAATCTACATTATTTCTGTAACCAGTACATTCTTTTTATTAATCAGGAAAGAAACTTAATTCATTTTGGAAGACTTTTAAACTCAAAGTCATATTAATCACAATTTTTTTTAAAAAAACCCACAACTTTATTTTCAAATAATTATGGTTGATGGAAGGGTCTTTGAAGATTTTTGTGTGTGTGTATGAGTAAGTACTTTGGTTGGTTGGCATTTGGCCATCTGGATTTTCTGTTTGTTTTTTTTTTGAAAGTTAAGAATTGCCCAGAATAGACATTGGCAGTTAGCAAAGTAAAAGTGCTCTCACTCTTTATCACTCAACCCCTATGCTCCATGGTACCCTCTTTCCTGCAGCCCTGACCCCACAACCCTCAAGCACTCTTCAAAGACATAGTTAGACAAATGTTATCTTAAATGATTCACTTCATTCCATAGTTATTACAGTAATGGCAATACTAAGGAGACCAAAAGAGGATTGTTTTAGGAAAGGTATGGCTAGATGGGTGTCAATGGGAGAAGAGATAGCTAGTATATGGGTAGCAAAACAATCAGATTGGACTCTTTGTTTTCCACAGAGTTATAATTATCTTTTGTCACAGAAGTCAGGACTGAGTGCCACCAACAATTTTCCAATTTCTCTTCTAGTATAGAGATTACAGATTTGTACAGAACAATTCCTACCATGAACAGAAATTTGTTAAATACAATGATACTTTAATTTATGGAAAGCTCTTTTCTTCCTTCCTTTCTTCCTTCCTCTTTCTCTCTCTCTCTCTCTCTCTCTCTCTCTCGATTTTCTTTCTCTGCTTTCGCTGTTGTTATTATTTAAAACCAGAGCTGATGTGACAGGTCACCTACTTCCCTTTCCATAATATCCTAAATAAGTTTGTACTTACAGAAGTTTAATGACCTGAGAGTTGACATATTCTTTGTATATACTAGAATTTTGAAATGCATCCAACATCTGCAAGAGAAAAGAAAGAGCCATCATGTCTTTTCCAATCAAATTTATAATGAAATTAATAAAAGAAATCACTGACTTACCTTAGTCTCAATATCTTTGTTTAAATCTGTGCTACCTTGTGAAGCTGCATTTTCACAACTATCATTGTATGTGACTCCAGAAATACGAAAATCACCTTGGTAATGGTAAATCTTTCCTGTGAAATAAAGAAATACTCAGAATTTTAAAACATAAATTGACCTTAAGTCCCCGCATGTCTTTATCTCAAAATTAACATTTAACCCAACTTTAGAAATAATTAGAGAATGGGAGAAAGGAAGAGAAGGAAAATGGAAGAGAATGAATATGCATTTATTCTAGAAATGGCAACTACCCAGCATTCATAAAGTGATCTCCCTACTTTCTTTATGATAATAGACATCACTGTCCCTCAGCATCCTTCTCAAAGCAGCAATCCAGGTAGCCCATAGCCATTCACCAGAGTATGCACTAGAAATGAAACTTGTTTTTCATGTGTAATCAAAATTCTTAGCCTATTGATTACCCAATTAATATTTCTAAGCAGTTCTGATTACAAACATCCCCCTTAACTTCTGGATGATCTATACCTTCTTTCACCCTTCTTATGTTCCATTGTCTGTTGACCTGCTCTCCATTCCTTGAAGCCATCCCTTAAAGACTTCATCCTGCCCTTGCTCTTCCTGTGCAGCATATGGTGGCTAGTGCTTGGCACAGGTGTCACAGGTCTCACATTCCCCATTTCTTCCCGTCTCCAAATGTAAACTGGTTGACCCGATATACTAGGCCACCATAGTTTAAAACAGGACAAGCCTTCTAGGTCATATATGTACTTTTAAAAATAGAAACTACTATAAAGTGGTATACTGTTTTGGTTAAGCTGTTAGCCATTTACATATTTTGAGAATAGTTGTGCTTTTGAGCCACCTTAAAAAGCACCACATAGCCTCTAAGGCATGTTAATAATAGACTTTGAAAAATATGATCATTGTCCTAGAAGTCAACAATATCATTTCAACCTAAAATAAAAATTAGTTTCCTCTATTCTCATAGTTTCCTTTTTTTTTCCCCTTATGACAAGCAGTGCATAGGAAAAGCAGCTACCAGATTCTAAGAAGTTACCTAAATTCATTCTGAAAAGAATAATGTATATTATTAGAGAAACTAATGTATATATAGTTAGAGAAACTAGCTCAAGCCCTGACAAAAATTGGCTGTGTCACCTTGACACAACTCTGAGATTTTTCTCCCTAATTACAAAGACTAAATTGCAATAAATAAACTCCAAAACCCTCTTTTTTCCTACCATTTTATAATTTTAATATGTGAAGTTGATCACCAAACAAAAGCACAGATAACTAAGATCTATAATATATTGCTGCATCCAGTATGCTGAACTTGGGTATTTGCAGGATAGCAGATTAATCTGTCAATACCAGAATTGAAACAATAAGATTGGGGATCTCTACAGTTTGAGATATATTTACTAAAAGATATAACAACTCAACTACAAAGCTAGTACATAAGCTCCTTTATTGATAATGAATATTAGCATCAAAGTATTGAAGACTTCAGTTTTGCCCATATTTCCATAGTTGGTGATACAATTTATAGAGTGGAAAAGGAGGCATCTAATTCAAAAATATGTATGAAGTTCAGTGTTAAGTAGTAAAAAATATTATTTTGCAATAAAATAAAAAGTAGATGAGAAATTTTCCACAAAGAAATTTAATATTTATGTTGTTTTGTGACGATTTCTAAAAGTAAAAGGAGATGTGTTAGCAAGGGTAAAAATTGAAAATAGTCAGCACTGACCAACTGCCAGAAAATGAACAAGGAGACCAATAGTTACTCCCAAGACTGCTATCATTCCAAGAAAAATAAGGATTATTGTCCATAATGGCCAAGATCTTCTCTGTGAAAATGTACCGAACCTGTGAAAGGGGGAAAATGGCTCAAATCAGATGATAAACATTCTAAATCTACCTGTCTCTCCTCCAACTCATACAACATGACTTATAACTTATACATTAGGCCTTTATGTTAGCTGAAAAGTTAGAAGCCACAAATGCCTCAAAGAGAATAAACCCTAATGCTCATTCTTTTAACAAATCATATTTAAGTACTATGTTAACTGCTGGGGATCCAATAGTGAGCAAAATAGAGTTTCTGTCCTAATGTTACTGCAGAGAAATTGATTTGCCTTTTTTATTTATCTAAAGTGAATTACATAACATTCAGTGTGATCTGATTGTATTTTTGTAAACTCTAGCCCCATCATGTATGAGGACAAATATAGATTTATAAACACAAATACATAATATAACTATCTAGAAGTTTTAATTAAATGTGAAAGAAAACACTGTGATGGCAAATGCAACTATCCCATGTTATGAGATCTTGGATATATTTTTTCCTTTTTAATTTATTTTTCTTTTAACTATATTTTCTAATGCTTCTACAATAAATCCGGATTATTTGTATAATATAAATTAACAGATGATTAAGTTTCATTATCAAAATCAATCAATTAGATGAAAAATAATCAGAAAATATAATGACTTGGCATTATACAGGTAGAATGATCTTATGACCACCCTTAGTCTAGTCTATATAACGTTTGGATACTAGTTATTCCTTGTATCTTAAAAGACATGATGTCATGAAATTGCCCATTTGGAGAAAGAGCTATAACATTAAAAACATTTCTAATTTCAAAGTTCAGGATATTCTCAGTTGTTTCTTCAATCTCTTTGTATTCAGCATCATCTTAAACAAAATGTGCAAAACAGGAAATTTGTAATCAGCGATGTATTTGGCAGAATAGATATTCTCTATGAATTTGAGAATATTTTTGTTCTTATATCTTCAAGACCAATTGAATTTTAGGTAGACAACTTTTTTGCATTTTTCATAACAATTTTTTAAAACATTAACTTATGCCACAATTGTGTGAGTCCACTCAGTCTTATTTCCTTTCTGTTCTATTCTCTATTCTTAATTCTACCCCTTCCATATATTTCCTTTGATAACTCGTGAGTGTTTCCCAGAAGCAAAAGTTCCTCAAGAAACTCCCTACTTCATGTACGCTTTCTTATTGGAATTCTGGTGTTTCATTTCATCCTCAGAGAAAAAATTCTACTCCAACATAATATATCTTATACTAGATGAATCGCACTTTAATAGGAACATGCAATTAAGGTAATTAATAATTATATTTATAATCTTGTTAATATTCAATATGTTTCTTCTTTTTTTCTTTTTCTTTTTTCTTTTTTTTATTATGGTGACATTGGTTAACAAAATCCAGTAAGTTTCAGGTGTACAATTCAACAGTGAGGCATATATATATTGCATTGTGTGCTCACCACCCATAGTTAGATTTCTTTCTGTCACCACGTATTTGACCCCTTTTACCCCATCTATCTCCCTTCTCCCCAACTACCCTCTGGTAATCACTAGTCTATTGTCCATGTCCTTGAGCCTCTGCTTGTTTGTCCTGTTCGTTTGTTGCTTTTAGGTTTATATTCCACATATAAGTGATATCATGTGGTTTTCAACTTTTTCTGTCTGGCTTATTTCGTTTAGCATCATCACTTCAAGGTCCATTTATGTTGTCACGATTGGCAGTATTTCATCTCTTCTTATGGCTGAGTAATATTCCATTGTATATATGTACCACAGCTTCTTTAGCCAATCATCTATTGTAGGACACTTCGGTTGCTTCCATATCCTGGCTACCATGAATAATGCTGCTATGAACTTTGGTATGCAAATATCTTTTCAGATATGGGTTTTCAAGTCTTTGGGGTAAATATTCAGTAGAGACATTGCTGGATCATATGGTAAATCAATTCTTAGTTTTTTGAGGAACCTCCATACTGTTTTCCATAGTGGCTGTACCAATTTGCAGTCCCACCCGCAGGGTATGAGGGTTCCTTTTTCTCCGCATCCTCTCCAATGCTTGTTATTACTTGTCCTGTTGATAACAGCTATTCAAACAGGTGTGAGATGGTATCTCATTTTGGTTTTGATTTGCATTTTCCTAATAGCTAGAGATGTTGAGCATCTTTTCATATATTTGTTGGCCATTTGTATGTGCTCTAGGGAGAAGTGTCTGTTCAGGTTCTCTGTTCATTTTTTGATTGGATCATTTGTTTTTTGTTGTTGTTGTTACTGAGTTGTATGAGTTCTTTGTATATTTTGGATATTAGGCCCTTACCGAAGGCATTGCTTGTAAATATATTTTCCCATTTGAATGGTTGTTTCTTTACCTCATTAATGGTTTCTTTTGCTGTGGGGAAGCTTTTTAGTTTGATGTAGTTCCATTCATTTATTTTAGCTTTTACTTCCCTTGCCTTTGAGGTCAAATTTATAAAATCCTCATTAAGTCCAAGGTCCTTGAGTTTAGTTCCTATGTTTTCTCTTGTTTCAGGTCTTATATTCAGGTGATATGTCTCTTCTAATGACTAGAAGTTCACTGTGATATTGAGATCTCAAATTCGTTTTGATTAGCCAGTTGACTTAGACCAGTACTTTAGTCTTCTGAAATATGCATGTTAATTGAGGAACTCAAATATTATGTAGCCTGAATGGTGATTCTTATGTGGCTACAATGGTTTCTATACAAATAATCACTACATTACAACTTATAAAGTGTTTTTCTTCGAAAGCCCTTTTAGATGCTCTGGAAAGTTCTAAAGGATACATATTGTCGACTATAGTGCTAATATGGCTTTTTCTCCTCATTATGGATTTCTTACTGTCATAAACAATTAGGAAGATTCTATCATCTCAAAAAGATTATAGTAGTTTATGATTTATTTAACACTTCCTCCAGTAAATGTGATGCACAATCTTGGAATTAATTATTATTTTTGAATAATAGCTGAAACTGTTAAAATGATGTTCTAAATAACAAAAAAAAATCCATTCATAAAATAGTTTAACTCTCTCCTTTACCAAATTAATTTCTAGACATAAGATTTTTAATTGTAAAGATTCGCATTCCAAGATGAACCTCTCATTGAACAAATAGGTTAAAAATTTTAATCTTCAATGAATTTAACCAATTCCATATACTTAACTAAACTGTAATTGCCTTAATTTTGGACTGACTGTATTTCGAGTAAAAGCTCATTGCTATTCTGGCATGATCAGCTATTCACCTTAATCAAAATGCTATTCTGGTGTGATCAGCTACTCACTTCAATCAAATTGCAAAAATAATACTGATTAAAAAATAATAGTAACAACATTATTCACAATTTTAAAACATTGGTCTCACTATAATTTGTCCCACAGTTCATACCATGTATCATTTCCTAGATTAGGTTTCCTTATAACCACATTCTGATATTGCATTAGCAGTTAAACTGCAAAGCATAACAAACTGTAGTTTTCATTTATTAGATCTTTATTTATAGACCCTTTGAATTAGATGTATCTAAATTTTTATATACTGAAGAGTATTAAAGCAAGATTCTAGTGCAAAATTCCCCAAATTTTGTGAAGATAAACCTCTTATTTGTCATAGAGGACTTTAAATCACTAGGGACAGAGTTCTGAATAAAGAACAGAAACATTAATGATCAAATGATCATTAATCTTCTATCTTCCTCCTGCAACTCTAGAAAAGCAGAGTGCCCTAGGAAGGGAGCTCATTTAAATATTTATGAAGTTTTGAGGACCCCCAGAAGTTTGCCAGTTACTAATTCAGGATGTGTGTTGTAAAGTACATTATTACAAAATTCTATAAAGAGACTTAGATATTTAAATTATTTTTATAAAACATTTTATATTAGAAAATATGATTTCATTTACATTACTAGAGAACAAAAATGGTAATGTTCTTATGGGTGGTTATAAAAAAAAGTAAGCAAAATTTTGCTGAAATCTGATTCTTTTTTCCCAACTTTCTAAAACTTTCCTAGAGACTTCACAAGGCCTTTATACCTCAGGAACAACAGCATGTTTCTTGACAGTGTCCAGAAATAAAAATCTAAATTATAGAAAGCAACCGATCAACAAAAAGCTAGAAGATACTCTGTAGTAACTTGTTAAGTTTGAAGACTTAATTACTCAAGTAAAATTCCATTTACCTGTACATAATATTCTGATTGTCGTAGTGGTGTCAGGTACAATGCTGGTGATGATGATGATGATGACAGAGATGATGGTGATAATAAAAATAAGAACCTTCTTGTGTAGCTTTTAAGGTGATTGAAGTTTCACAGGAGTATGTGCTACATCCAGTGTTGGTTGGTTTGTTTTTATGGGCTGGGCGAAACAAATTAGATGAAACTTGTCTGGCTAGTGTTAATAACTGTCATATTTCTATAGTTTCAAGATAGGAGTCATCCAGGGAATGACAAACTTCCTTGACTTGGCTATTTAAAAAAAAAAAAAAAAAGATCACTTAAAAGTTACACCCAAGAAACAGCTTTGTGGTAAATTGGGATAGTCCTAACTCTGTGTTTGAACAATCCTATTATATTAGCTTCTTCCTCCTCAACCGAATCCAGCTATAACTCGGTAGAAGTTCATGACAAATGACTTTCCACAAGGAATCAATTTCAATATAACTAATATTGCCATCATTCTGATGAAAATTAAATTCTATTTCATTGTAGTTTGCATTTACTTTTTCCTATTTACCAGTGATAATGATCGTCATTTCACATATTTGACCAGGGGCCAGGGGGAGAATCTAGGTTTCCTCTTCTGAGACTCCTGTTAATAAATTTAGCTTATTTTTTCTATTGTTTTTTTCTGTTTTCTTATGGATATATATGAGTTCTTTATATATATCAAGTATTGCAGTTCTGCATATAAGGTGCTTAGAAGTCACTCCTCCATCCTGATAATAAGTACAAAGCTCAACCAGGTTCCCAGAAAAAATATTGAAGAAAAATTCCTTTGGTCTTCTGGCAGTAAAAGGAAAAAAAGGAACCATTTTGAAATATTAAAGACTATTCTATTCTTCTTAACAAGACCTATCAGGGATAACTAGTTAACCAGAGCATAACTTACTAGGGTATTATCAGAGCCTCATGGATCTGGTGAAGGGAAATATCCAATTCAGACCATTCCTGCCATCCTGTCCCACCTGAGAGCGGAGTAAAAAAACTAAGAAACACTTGTAACGTTCACAATCCAGAGGCATAGGCTCACTAAAAGACTACACTTAATCAGAAAACTATAGAACATTTCCCATCTCCCCATACTTCACCACTACATTGCTAATGGCTTATTTATAGTAGTTCCTTTTACCTGGTATGTCATGTTCAGTTATCAAGAAAAAATTACAAATCATACCAAGGGCAAAAAACACAATCTGAAGACACAGAGCAATCATCAGAAACAGACACACCAGGAATATTAAAATTATAAGACCAGGGATTTAAAACAACTGTGATTAATACACTAATACTCTAATGCATAAAGTAGACAGCATGCAAGAACAGATGGAAATGTAAACAGAGGTGGAAATCCTATGAAAGAACTGAAAAGAAATGCTGGAGATAAAAGACACTAATGACAATGAAGATGCCTTTGATAGAACATAAAAATCCTCCGTGTGTATGCACCTAAACACAGAGTGTTCAACTACATGAGGCAAAACTGAGAGAACTGCAAGGAGAAACAGATGAATCTATTATTATAGTTGGAGAACTCAGTGCCCCTCTATCAGAAATGGACAGATCCACCAGGCAGAAATTAGTAAAGATTTTGGTTGAACTCAACATCATCAATCAACTACATATAATTGACATCTATAGACTACTTTCCCTAACAACAACAGAATACAGATTGTTCTCAAGATCACATGGAACAGTCACCAAAATAGACCACATTTTTGGCTATCTAACACACCTCGACAAATTTCAAAGAATGAAAATCATACAATGTTCTCATAATAGAAAGATAAATGGAAATCCCAAATTATGTTGGGATTAAACAACATACTTCTAAATAACACATAGATGAAAAAGAAGTCTCAAGAGAAATATTAAAATATTTTGAACTAAATAAAAACAAAAACATGACTTAAAATTTGTGAGATGAAATAAAAGTTGTGCTCAGAGGGAAATTTATAATACTAATGAATATATTAGAAAAGAAAAAAGATCCCAAATCAATCATCTAAGTTTCTATCTTAGGAAACTATAAAAAAAAAAAAGAGAGAGAGAGCAAATTAAATCCAAAGTAATCTGAAGAAAAGAAATAATAAGTAGAACAGAATTCAGTGTAATTGATTATAGGTAATAGAGAAAATCAATTAAATCAAAATATGGTTCTTTGAAAAGAGCAATAAAATCAATTAGCCTCTAGCCTAGTTAACTAAGGAAGAAGAGAGAATACAAATTACTAATATCAGAAATGAAAGAAGGAATATCACTACAACTCCCATAGACATTAAAAGGATAATAAAAAAATACTATGAACAACTCTATGCCCACAAATTTGATAATCTAGATGAATTAGACCTTGAAAGGCACAATCTGCCAAAATTTACACAAGAAATAGGTAGTATGAATAAGCCTATATATATATTAAAGTGAATTGATAATTAAAAAATTATCAACCTCCCAATAATTAAAAACTAGTGCATTCTACCAAACATTTAAAGAAGAAATTGTACCAATTCTCTATAATCGCCTTCAGATGGTAGAAGCAGAAGAGATACTTTCTAACTCATTCTATGAGGTCAGCATTAGAAAAGAAAATTATAGACCAACATCTCTTGTGAATATAGATGCAAAAATCCCCAACAAAATGTTACCAAATTTAATCAAAAAAAGTATAAAAAGAGAGAGAAAAAAAAGGCATAGATGATAGAGGCTCTGTTCATCTCTCTGGCAACCAAATCAAAGATGTGACAGAAACAAGGAGCAGCATCAAGGAAAAAATACCTGGAATCTAGAAAACAAGCAAGCCATACAATTAGGAAGAAATCCAAGAAATCACCCTGCAATGGCAGAAGGTAAGATGGGGCAAGGATGCGAGGCTGCCCAATCCCGAGTGACTAAGACGGACACTGTGGCAGAAGCCTCTTAAAGGGTTGCATCCACACAAGGATTTTCGTGGTGACGGACATGCTCAATCTGAGCGCCAATGTCAATTTGGCTGTGCGCTGGGGGCACCAGGGACTTACAAGAAGACATTGTCGGAATGAAGGCCAAGTAAGAATTGCTTGGTACAAAAATGTCAGTGGTATCTATTGTTCCCTGTTGAGTCCTCCCACCTCCCATGCACAGACGCAGCACCGCCATAGCCATGACATCATCAAACTAGATAACAAAGGTTGCTCTGCCCAAAGGATTCCCTGAAACCCCGCCACCCCCAGGTCACGGTCCCACCCAAGCCAAACCTAGGAGTATCCTCAGCAAGTCAGATGTTCCTTGCTGAGACACGCTGGAAGCATCCTCGATTTCTGGAGAGGCCTTTTGAGGCAACTATAAGCACAGCATCTGTGGATTGCTGCTGAATCTTAATGGTGGCCCCGGAGGGGTAGAAGCTTGGATTAAGTTTGGCCTGAAGCTGAACCCCTCTCAGGACTGTGCCACTGGACACCTACTTCACAAATCTACACTAAGAAGACTGGGAAATTTAGGAGCTTTGCTTAGTACATAGAAATAGACACAGAAAGGCAGCCAAAGAAGTAGAAATCATATGAGAGAACAGAACAGAGATCCAGATATAATGGAGTCAAGTGATCTAACAGATGCAGAGTTCAAAACACTGGTTAAAAAGATGCTCAATGAACTTTTGGTAAGTGTAGATGAATTCAGTGAGAACTTCAACAAAGAGATAAAAAACATAAAAATGGAAATGGAAATTATAAAAGGGAACCAGTCTGAAATGAAGAACACATTATCTGAGATGAGAAGTATATTAAATGGAATAAACAAAGGAATAAACAAAGTGAATAAAGAAGAGGATCAAATGCCCTATCTAAAGGACAGGAAAGCCAATCAGAACACTCAATCAGAATGGCAAGAAAATATGCCAAGACTATAAAAATTATTTAAGGAGGATATGGAACACTACTAAAGCTCCAAATATTCATCTAATCGGTGTAACTGAAGAAAATCAAGATGTTGACAGCTGTTTGAAGAAGTACTGATGGAAAACTTTCCTAACCTGGTGAAAGAAATGAACATAAAACCCCATGAAGCTCAGGGAATTTCAAAAACCAGGAATCCAAAGAGGCCTATACCAAGACACATCATAATTAAAACGCCAAAGGTTAAATACAAAGAGAGAATCTTAAAAAGCAGCAAGAGAAAAGCAGTTGGTTACCTACAAGGGGCACCTATAAGACTGGAAGCTGATTTCTCAAAAGGAGCTATGCAGGACAGAAGGGTTTGGCAAAAAATACTCAACAGGATGAAGACCCAGGGTATACAGCCAAGAATACTTTATCCAGCAAAGCTATCATTTAGAGTTGAAGGACAGATAAAGAGCTTCCCAGACAAAAATCAGCTAAAGAAATTTATCACCACCAAGCCAGTATTACAGGAAATGTTGGAGGGACTTCTTTAAGAAGAAAAAACATGTACAAAAACAGGAATAAAGAATGGTAACAACTACATTCCTATTAATAAATACCTTAAATGGAAAAGAATTAAGTGCTCTAACAAAAAGAAAGAGTGGTTGAAAGGATAAGAAAACAAGACCCGTACATATGAAAAGGAAGGGGATGGAAAAAGATATTGCTTCGATGGACCTAGAAGGATTTGGGAGGCTGGGAGAGTGAGATGAAGGGTAAAGAAGTAGAAATTAGTACCTGATGGATGGTCATGGGTATGGAAAGCACTGCATAGGGAATGTAGTTAGCATTAGTACATTAGCTAGGTGGAGGGTCAGGGTAGGGAGGGTGCATTTAGGGGGATCACATTATGAACTATATAGATGTCTAACCAATGTACTGTATACTTAAAACTAAATAAAAAATAATTTTAAAAAAACTGAAAAAAAAAGTATAAAAAGGATTATACACCATGACCAAGTGGTCCCAGGTATGCAAGGCTGGTTCGACATTTAGATCAGTTAATGCTGTTCATCATATTAACAAACTACAAAAGAATTACATTGTCATTTCATCATCATTTCAATATATACACTGGATGTTAACCAATTCTGTTCACCTTCTAATAATTATCTATTCTTTGGGTGCAATTTGACATTTCATTATTTAATGTGGTCTTTTCATACTAGGACATTTTTTAAGTTCTCAATAGTCTAATTTATCAAACTATGAACCGTAATGTTAAGAAATATTTCCCCCCCCACCATGATTCTTCAAAGCATTTTCCTGAATTTCCATCTAAAATTTAATTTTTTATTTTTTCACACTTAAGTTTTGTTGCTGTTATTCATGTCTGGTTATTAAACATTTCTCTTTGTGTCAAGAGAAGTTACAGATACAGAATACTTGTTAATACAAATAAATAAATAGAGAATCTGCTTATTAAATAACCAAATTGAGATGAATTTAACCTAGAACATGACTCTCCTCTATCATAAGCTTCACATTTCATATATCGTTTTTCCCTTATTTTAAATGTAAAAAAGTGTTTTTTATATAAGCTGCCACTAGGATTCCAAATTTATAATCTTTAATTCCTAAGCTTGCATTAATACCACAATCTTATCCCTTAAGAGACAATTTCAAAGATTTAAAAAAGTAAAACCCACATATAAACACACACAGAGTTAGATAAGAAATACTAGTTATAAAATATATGTGTTAGCTCTCATTATAAACATCATCAATTTTTTCTTTTAATTTTTTTCTCCAAAACATCTATACAAATTCAGAATTCTTTTTGTTTTCAAAAGAACTGCTCTAATTTCCTCAATTTTGCAAAAAGTTTAAATTACATTGAATTGGCTTTGATCATTTCTAATTTTTCAAACTCTCCTAGCCTCTTACCACACTCCTTTCCCATTAAGGTAGAGCAAATTTTGGAAGACAAGTTGTGTCTTTTTCTCCTGTCCTGACTTTCTTATAGATCATTAAAAATGTTTTAATTACATTTCCCCTCACCTGCTTTCATATTTCTATATTTTATTTTTATTATTTTACATAAATTTTAACATGAGAACTTGCAACAATTAATAGCTTGACCTTCCTTTTTGCATTACTTTCTTTTTTTCCTTCAGATTTTTTTTTTTTGGCTTTATTGAAATATAATCAAAATTAGTTGATTGTATTCACATTGTACAATTCAATGAGTTTTTTTCAATTATAGTTGGCACACAATAATATATTCATTTCAGTTTTACAGCATAGTGATTAGAGATCTATATAACTCATAAAGTGATCACCCCACTTCTCCTTTAATTTTATTACAACATTATTAACTATTTTCTTTATGCTACACATTATATCTCCATGTCTATTTTGTAACTATCCATTTGTACCTCTTAATCCCTTTGTCTTTTTTTGCCATACCCTGCAACCTCTTTCCCATCTAAAATAGTCTCTGTATCTATGAATGTATTTCCATTTTTGTTGTTGTTTACTTTGTTCTTTAGATTCCAAGTGTACATGAAATCATGTGATATTGGTCTATCTGACTTATTTCGTTCAACGCAATACCCTCTAGGTCCATCAAGACAATATCTTTTTCCATCCCCTTCCTTTTAGTATGTGTGTGTCTTTTAATCTGAAGTGAGTCTCTCGTAAGCAGTATATTTAGGAGTCTTATTTTTGTATCCATTCAGCCACTCCATTTTTTGATTGGAGCACTTAATTCTTTTCCATTGGAGGTATTTGGTAATAGGAATATATTTACTACCATACTTTATTTCTGTTTTTAATACATGTTTTATCTTCTTAAAGAAGTCCCTCCAACATTTCCTGTAATACTGGCTTGGTGGTGATAAATTCTTTTAGCTTGTTTTTGTCTGGGAAGCTCTTTATCTGTCCTTCAACTCTAAATGATAGCTTTGCTGGATAAAGTATTCTTGGTTGTAGATCCTGGGTTTTCATCGCATCAAATATTTTGTGCCAAACCCTTCTGTTCTACATGGTTTCTTTTGAGAAATCAGCTTCCAGTCTTATAGGTGCCCCTTGTAGGTAACCAACTGCTTTTCTCTTGCTGCTTTTAAGATTCTCTCTTTGTATTTAACCTTTGGAATTTTAATTTTGATTTGTTTTGGTGTGGGCCTCTCTGGGTTCCTGGTTTCAGGGACTCCCTGAGCTTCCTGGTGTTGTATGTCTATTTCTTTCAACAGGTTAGGAAAGTTTTCTATCATTATTTCTTCAAATAGCTCTTCAATGTCTTGTTTTCCTTCTGGTACCCCTATGACACAGATATTTTTATCTTTATTAGTGTACCATAGGCTCTTTAAATTATTTTTATAGTCTTGGCTTCTTTTTTTTTTTTTTGCCATTCTAATTGAGTGTCCTTGGTTTTTCCATCCTCTATATAGGTCACTTGATCCTCTTCTTTATCCACTCTGTTTGTTCCATTTAATATACTTCTCATCTCAGATAATGTGTTCATCATTTCTGGCTGGCTTCTTTTTATAATTTCCATTTCCATTTTTATGTTTTTTATCTCTTTGTTGAAGTTCTCACTGAATTCATCTACACTTACCAAAAGTTCATTGAGCATCTTTTTAACCAGTGTTTTGAACTCTGCATCTGTTAGATTGCTTGGTTCCATTATTTCTGAATCTCTGTTCTGTTCTCTCATATGATTTCTGCTTCTTTATCTTCCCATTTTGGCTGCCTTTCTGTATCTGTTTCTATGTACCAAGCAAAACTCCTAAGTCTCCCGGTCCTATCAGTGCAGCTTTGTGAAGTAGGTGTCCACTGGCACAGTCCTAAGAGGGGTTTAGCTGCAAGCTAAATTTAGCCCCAGCCTGTGCCCCTCCAGGACCACCGTTAAGATTCAGCAAGCAATCCACAGATACTGTGCTTATAGTAGCCTCAACAGGCTACACCAGAAACCACAGTCAGCTGCCACCGGTGTGAGTCTGGTTCCTGCTCAGCAAGGGGCACCTGTCTCACCAAGGACACACCTGGATGTGGTTTAGGCGGGGCCACAAGTTGGGGAAAGCAGAGTTTCAAGGAATCTTCTGGGCAGAGCGACCTCTGTTATCCAGTTTGATGATGTCATAGCTATGGCGGCACTGCTTTTGCACACTGGGAGTGGGGCGAGTTCAATGGAGGAACAATGGATACTACCGGCACTTCTGGACAGTGCAAGTCTCACCTCTAGCCCTAACTCTGACAACTCAGTGTCCTGCCTGTAAGTCCCGGGTATCCTTTGCTCAGCAGATCCCGGTGGTGGTGCTCAGAGCTAGTAGATCTGTCACCACATAAGTCCACTGGTGGACTCGGCCTCTTTAAGAAGCACCTGCAGCTGCTGCTGCCACAGCCTCTGTCCCATTCAACTGCTCCAAACTGCTAGGGACAAAGCAGCCTTGCCTTCTCGCCTGGTACTACCTCCTCCCATTGTAGGGTGATTTCTTATTTCTCTCTCTAGTCGTAGAGCTTGTTCATCTAGATCCCAGGTGATTTTCCTTGCTGTTTGCTCTTTGTTTCTGTCACAACTTTGATTTCATCGCAAGAGGGATGAACAGGGTCTCTATCATCTATGCTATTTTTTTCTCTCCCCCTTTTTTGCATTACTTTTTAAATGACGATCCTAGGAATTAAAAATGTGCATCTTTATCATAGTCTCAGAGTTAATATTGTACCATTTCAGGATTTTTCTCTTTAGTAGTCTTTAGCCACATAGCAGCCCTAATTTCTGTGTTTCAATGCCTAAAGCCAGTAAGACTGTATAGCCTTACTGCTAAACTCTTTAGCTGCCCTTTGCCACCTGAATGGGAATATGCTCCCTGGCAAGAAACCATCTGTATGTAAATTTCACCCAGCATACTTTTTTCCTTTGACTCTCCTTTGATGACTCTCCTCCAGTGTTTGCTGGTTTGGTGTTACTCTCCCCTGCCTTCATATAGTTAGTTTTCATATTTTTTCCAAAGTTTATAATTATTAACTCTAGGAGAATTCAGTATAAGATACTTTATCATTGCAGTAAGCATAACTCCTTATTAGTGACTTTTAAAGAACAAAATTTCTTAATTTTAGTTTAAAGTTTATTAATATTTTCTCTCTAGTATTTTTTGTCTACATGTATGCAGTGTGTTTAAGAATTCTTTGCCTTTATAAAGATGTTCTCCCATGTTTTCTTCTGGAAACGTAAACACGTTACCATTTGCTCTTAGATCAATAGTTCATATGAAATTCATTTTTATGTACATTATAAAGTAGGAATAAAGATACATTTTTTCATATAACTATTAGTTGACCCTGCACATCTTATTGAAAATGTACATACATACAATTCTTTATCCACTGCACTGAAATGCCACCTCTGTTATAAATCATGTAGAAATAAAATGTGGGTCAATTTCTGAACTTTTCATTGTTTCTTTGATGTGTGTTTCTCTTGCTGTGCCACATCACACTACTTTAATTATTAAAGTTATAGAATGCCTTGATATCTGGTATTTAAGTCCATCTTTGCTTTCTTTTTTCAAAGTTGTCTTGGCTATTTTTAGTCCATTGTATTTTCTTATAAAGTTTAACACCATCTGATCAATTTCCAAAACAAAATTCCTCAAGTATTTTTCGTATGGCTTTGAATCTATAGATCAATTAGGAGAGAATGACTTCTTAAACTATTGATGTTTCCAATTCATGAATTTGGCATGTATTTTTATTCATTCAGATTTTTTTTTAAACTTTCAATAGTGCTTTATAAGTATCTGAGTAGAAGTTGTGTACGTGTTTTCCTAGATTAGGTCTCATGTATTGGATTTATTTTTTTCCTATTTTAAATGGTGTTATTCTTTAAATTTTATGTTAAATTTTTGGCTGGAATATAGAAATAATTGATTTTTGTATATTGACCTTGTATCCAGAAAACTTTTTGATTCCATTATTAATTTTATTTTCTCTATTGGATATACTTTTGGATTTTTCTAATATACCTACATCAAATTATCTGTCAATAAGGATGATATAACTACTTCTTTTCCATTGCTTGTATTTTTTATTTTGTTTTGGTTGATTGGTTGATGGATTTTTTTTGCCTATGTCATAGAACTCTAGTCACTGTCGAATGTCATGATGATAACTTCTCTTGTTCCCAATGTCAGGGAAAAGTTTTCAATATTTTGTCATTACATAGGATGCTTCCCATCACTTTATAAAATTAAGGAAATTCTCTTCTGTTTTGAGTTTAATAAGTTTTATAATAAACAAATTTTGAATTTGATCAAATGCGGGGTTTTTTTGCATTTATTGAAATAATTATGTTTTTTATCTTTATTTGATCAATAGTGTAAATCACATTGATTGATATTTAAATGTTAAACCAACCTCGTATATTTGGAATAATCCTAACTCCATTGCAATTCATTATACATTTTATATATCACTAGATTTTTATTCTATTTTGTTTAAGATGTTTGTATCCATGCTTCTGAGAGAGAATGACATGATTTTTCTTTTTTTTTTTAATGTCATTATTAAGTTTTGTAATCAAAATTATTTTGGCCTTATAAAACAAGTCGGGAAATAATAATTTTATTGCAGATAAATTTAAAAATTTGTATGAAGTGAATGAATTCTTAGGAAAAAATTCAAGTTGCCAAAACTGACATAGTCACCACTGTAAGGATTGCTAACTGCCCTTCAAGCAGACCACATTTTGGACTTTGCATAAGCTTGAAATAAACTTTTTACTTTACCAGCTCACTGAGATTCAGGGATTCATCTATTGAAAAAGCTAATATAAATATTATCTGTAACAATAAAGATGTTATATAATATTTATAGTCAATTTATCTTTTTAAAATAAGACTTAAAGATTTAAAATTGATATATATATAAAGTATTTATATTGTATATCAATCATCTCATATGCATATCTTCTTCCTTTTGATTTGCTTCTAATATCAAAAATAACAACTATAGACTGGTGTGGTTCTCCAACTTTCATGTTATTCGGGATGAACCTTTTTTTCGTTTGAATAAAGCTTAAAATTTTAATATTTATGTCATCTTTCTCCTCTTGGTCCCATAACCACAGAAGTTCTGTCAATTACAAAGGAAAAACATTTACATCTTGTTATTTTTGTGGTCTTGTTGATTCATCACACTTTAAATGAGCGAGTTATAGAATGTATCTGTTCCAAAGACACTCCCATAGACTGCATGTTACAGTTTCAACTCAACCATGAAGTCTTAATGCCAGCTTCGATAAGAATTAATCAAATGCTCTGTAGCAACTGGAATTATCCATCCCATGACAGCACTTCTTCTTCCTGGATTTATATTTTCCCCAAAAGCTTCATCATGGTTTTTACATCTAGATCCATTCATTTTCAAAATCCTCAAAATTCTTCAAAACTATCTTAAGACATTCTGCTGAATCTTCTGCAGTAACTCTGGCTCACATTAATTTTATTATTTTCTGTGATAAAATTTCACATACCTCATAACAATTCATTATTTATTTTTCTATTAGTGCCATGCTTGTTTCCCCAAGTAGATTTTAAGGTCCCAAAGTGTAGGATTTATGTCTTATACTATACTAGTTTTTCACATATTCCAGATTCTTAATAAGCACTTTCAGTTTGAGCATCTCATTCTTACAACATGAAACAGGAAGTAAGAAACTCTTCTTTCTGTCACCATAGTTGAATGCCTTCACCCTTTTAGAAAAATAAACAACCAAACCAAAAATAAACCCACATATATATGACAAATAACTTTTAAGGAGCCAAAAACATGCAATGGAGAAAAGAAAGCTTCTTCAAAAAATGGTTCTGGAAAAATTGGAAAGCCACATGCAAGAGAATGAAACTGGATTGCTATTTGTTACAAAAAAATTAACTCAAAATGGATTAAAGCCCTGAATATAAGACCTGAAACAATAAAATGCATAGAAGAAAACATTATTTATCTCTGAGTCTGACATTAATTTTAGGTAAAAGAAATCCAGAATAAATTATTAAAAGTATGATTTAGACAAATCTAAAACTTGAAAGAAATCATTACTTGAAGCCTATGTTGGTTCACTTTAAATAAATGTTGTCAAATTAATCTTATATACTTTTTTGATTAGAAGATGAAGGCAGTGTGATAGACTGAGTAACTCAGAAATACTGCTGTCCTCATCATCTTCATAATTATTATCTTCGCTAATATAACAAAAATAATAGTCATCATTTACTGAAGGTATACCAGCAGACTTATATGGTCTCTTCCAATGTTTTTACATATACTATTTCATATTAATATTTTCAATAATTCTATGAAATAAATGTCACTCTCACTTTACAGATAAAGGAATTGAGCTTCAGATAGCTTCAGTTACTAATTAAAGGTCACATCTATCATGAATAGTAAAATTAAGGTTAATTTTAAAAAATTATATGAGATTGGAATTTCCTGTAATGATAAACTAAGCAATTTAGACCAATACTTCAGATAATTATAGTAGGAAAAATGGATAAAATGTATAGTTAACATTTTTTTTTTTTTAAGTGAAAGTAGAGCTAACAAGATCTAAGTAAAGATAAACCCAAAGAAGTTAACTTCCTATTTGGAGCTCCCATTTCTGAAAGAGGATTCTGGGATCCTGAAAAGCAGAAAAGGGCATCTGACCATAAGAGGGTAGCAGGGTCAGAAAATGGAATCCAGGACCTGTTATGTGTGTGGGTGGTTGATAACATGACCATGCTCTGAGTTGAGCTCCTGAAAGGCAGCATCCTAAGTGTAAGTATATATTTACTGTCTGAAATTGGATATCTTTATGGGGAAAAAAAGCAGTGATATTGGATCCCTACACTATATTCTACTTTAGAAGGATCTTAGAACTTAATGTAAAAGGTAAAACAATAATCTTTTAGGAGATAATTTAGGAAAAGATCTTTATAATCTGGAAGAAAGTAAAGTTTTCACACAAACAATACACAAAAACTATTTACCCTAAAAAAAAAGGTTGATAAATTGGACTAATTTAGAATTCATCTTTATGAAAAGAGACATTAAGAAAGTGAAAGGCAAGCTTTGGAGTGGAAAAGATATTTGCAGTACATTTATCTGACAAAAGATTTATCTCCAGAATAGAAAAAGTACTGCTATAAATTTAAAAATAAAGGGCAGACATTTCAATAGGAAAAAAAATTTAATAGAACTTCAAAAAAAAAAAAGATATACAGATGTCCATAATCATATGAAACAATGTTCGACCTCATTATTCATCAGGGAAATGGGAATCAGTACATATTAACCAAATGGCTTAAATATCAGGGAAATGGAAATCAGTACATACTAACCAAATAGCTTAAACTAAAAAAAGTAATAATACCAAGTTGGTGAGAAGAGGAGCTCATAAATCACTACTGTTGAGAATGTAAATTGCTACAGCCGCTTTGGGATACTATTTGGCATTTTCTATTAAAGCAGAATACTCTCCTGCCTTATCATCCAGCAATTTCACTACTATTCTGAATCCACCGGTGATGGTAAACATGTGTGCACCAAAAGCCACGTGCAAGAGCATTCCCAGTCACATTATTCCTGATAGTCCCAAGTGTAAACAACTCAAAAGCTCATCAGCAGTAGAATGGCTACATACTCTCTCTGTCTCTGTCTCTGTCTCTGTCTCTCTCTCTCTCTCTCTCTCTCTCTCTCTATATATATATATACACACACACACACACATATACACTATATATATATATACACTATATATACACTATATATACACACACACAAATATATACAATATATATATACACACACATACATGCATATATATTAATATTGTGTAATATATTATTTTATAATTAATATGGTATTTTTATACAATAAAATATTCTACAATGCTTTAAGTAAAAGAACTTCAGATACATGCAGAAACATAGATGAATCTCACAAATGGAAGAATCAGACACAAAATAATATATACCATACAATTTTATTTCAGTAAAAGTCAAACACAACTTGACAATTCATTAATCTGTACATTTGTCTTCTGTGTTCTTTTCTGTATGTGTTATACTTCATGGCAAATTTTCTGAAAAAAAATTAATTTGTAAGCTATTTTTTAAAAGAATTATTTCAGTATGAAAGCAAAATAAAAAGCACATAAACAATATATACTGAAACCTTACTATGCTGCAGAACACTTGTCAAGATGCTGTAAGGGTAGATTTAAGATACAGAAAATAATTCATCTGCTATGTAAAGAGGTTACTTGTGATAAGAGCAAACAATCCAATTAAAAAATGGGCAGAGGACCTGAACAGACACTTCTCCCAAGAAGACATACAAATGGCCAATAGATATATAAAAAGATACTCAAAGTCACTAGCTATTAAGGAAATGAAAATCAAAACCACGATGAAATACTGCTGCACACCTGTTAGAATGGCTATCATCAACAAGACAAGTAATAACCAGTGTTGCAAAGGTTGTGGGGGAAAAGGAACCCTCATACATTGCTGGTGGGAATGTAAATTAGTACAGCCACTATGGAAAACAGTATGGAGGTTCCTCAAAATATTAAGAATAGAATTACCATATGACCTAGCAATCCCTCTTCTGGGTGTCTACCCCCAAATTTGAAAACATTTGTAAATGTATAGGCACCCCGATGTTAATTGCAGCATTATTCATGGTGGCCAAGACATAGAAACAACCAAAGTGTCCTTTGATAGACTATTGGATAAAGATGTGGTATGTATATACACTGGAATATTACTCAGCCATGTGAAAAGATGAAATATTGCTATTTCTACGACATGGTTGGATCTTGAAATTATCATGCTAAATGAATAAATCGGACAGGAAAAGTTGATTTTTACTCATATGTGTAATATAAAACTGAAAGCAATGAATAAACAAAACAAACAAACAAACTCATAAACAAAGACAACAGTTTAGTGGTTACTAGAGAAAAATGGGTGGGGGATAGATAACGGTAAAGGGGGTCAAATATATGGTGACAGAAGGAGATTTGACTTTGGGTGGTGAACACATAATGCAATATAAAGGTGATATATTATTGAATTGTATACTTAAAATCTACATATTTTTATTAACCAATGTCACCCCAGTGAATTTAATTTTAAAAAGTCAAAACCTGAAAAAAATTTTTTTTAAAGTTTTGTGAGCAGTCTTGAGCCAGAGACATCCAGCAAAGGTAACCTAGATTCTTGATTCACGGAAACTACAAGATATTATTAAGTGGTGTTTGTTTTAAGTTGCTAAGTTTGGGGGTAATTTATTTCTCAAGTAATAGATAACTAATGTAAAGCCCTACGTGAAGACAAGAACTATTGGTGGCCTGACTTAAAAGAAGAGAGTAGTGTCTCACTCCAGTCTTATGGGAGAGACTACCATTAGAACTCCATCTGACAACAAAGCCATTCTCATACCTGGTGTGGGTGAGAGAACAAATGTGACTATGTATTCAAACACTTAAAAAAAAAAAAAAAACAGTGAAGGGCAGAGGACCTGAACAGATACTTCTCCCTAGAGAACATACAAATGGCCAACAAATATATGAAAAGATGCTCAACATCTCTAGCTATTAGGAAAATGCAAATCAAAACCAAAATGAGATACCATCTCACACCTGTTTGAATAGCTGTTGTCAACAGGAAAAGTAATAACAAGCGTTGGAGAGGATGCGGAGAAAAAGGAACCCTCATACACTGCTGGTGGGACTGCAAATTGGTACAGCCACTATGGAAAACAGTATGGAGGTTCCTCAAAAAACTAAAAATTGATCACTATATGATCTGGCAATCCCCAAAGACTTGAAAACTCATACTTATAAAGATATTTTCACACCAGTGTTCATAGCAGCATTATTCACAGTGGCCAGGACATGGAAGCGACCGAAGTGCCCTATGATAGATGATTGGCTAAAGAAGCTGTGATACATATATACAATGGAATATTACTCAGCCATAAGAAGAGATGAAATACTGCCATTTGTGACAACATAGATGGACCTCGAGATAATCATACTAAGTGAAATAAGCCAGACAGAAAAAGTTGAAAATCACATGATATAACTTATATATGGGATATAAACCTAAAAGGAACAAATGAGCAGGACAAAAAAACAGACTCATGGACATGGACTACAGACTAGTGGTTACCAGAGGACTATAGAGTAGTGGTTATTAGTGGGGTGGGGAAGGAGCGGGGAAGTAAACAGGGTAAAAGGGTTCAAATATAGGGGGATAGGGGGAGGGTGAAGTGGGTAAAGGGGATCAAATATATGGTAGCTGAAGGAAACAAGACTTTGGGTGGTGAACACACAATAGAATATACAGATGTCAAATGATAATGTACACCTGAAAATTATATGATTATATTAACCAATGTTATCCCAATAAACTTAATTTAAAAAAACAAAAAAACAAAAAAAACAGTGGACCAAAAGTAAAATATTTGTATTATGTCTACTAACTGAAGTACTTTCATCTGGTCTCAAGGATGTTAAGAAAACTAATCAATTAGAATAGTACTTGAATAATGATAGCCCATGTATTTTAAGACAAAGGGAAACAATGCCTCTCATCCTAGTCAAGCATCCTGAGCCCTAATTGACTTCTTTCAGATTTCTTCTTTTAGATTCTTAGATAATCTCAAGGTTTAAAGTCACCATCTCATTCATTTATTCTTCTGATAAGTAATAACTGAACAATTGTCTGTGCTAGACACACTGGAAAAACAACAAACAAGAGAGGAATATTCTCTGCCTCATGGAGTTTACATCTTAGTGTAAAAGATAGACAATAAACAAATATACATTTGTCTGTTTGTTTTGTGTGTGTGTGTGGTGTCAGGCAGAAATAATTGCTATAAAGAAATGTAAAGCAGGATAAAAGAAAAATGAGTAACAGAGGCTACAATATGAGGTAAGGTGGTCAAAGTAGGCCTTTCTGAGAGATTGACATTTGATCAAGACTTCGGTGAAAAAAAAAAAAATACATGACTATCTAGGGAAATAGCTTTTCAGGTCTAAAAAGCAGCATAAGGAAAAATGTGGGGGCAGAAGAATTTGTGAGATGCTTGAGGGACAACAAAGTGACCAAAGTAGTTGGATAGTTAGAAAAAGAGTAGAAAGATAAGAAGTTATAAAGATAATGGTCAAAGAGAAAGAGTTTTTATTGGATATTATAGGATATAATGAGAATTTTGAATTTTATTCTAAGTTTGGCGGAAAGCCATTATAAGGTTTTAAAATGGAAATATAAGTGGTCAAATTTATATTCCCAGTGGCTGTGTGAAGCAAGAAAGTGGATGTCAGGGCTGAGTAGGAGCAGGAATAAAGGAGTTACTAGGCTGTTGTAGTTGTCTAGGTGAGAAAAACGGCTATTTGGACTGCAGAAGCAATAAGAAATTGATGAAGTCTGGTATCTTTGCAAGGTAGATCTGGCAGGACTGATAAATTGCATGCAGTAGAATGTTTGCAGCCTGAGCGATTGGATTCACAGTAATGCCGTTAACTGAGATGGTAACACTCAGAAAAATAAAGAGTGAAAATTGGAAATCAAGATCTCAGTTTTAGACATGTTCCATTATAGAGGGCTTTTAGATATCTATGGGGAGCTGTTGAATAGGTAATTGCTTCTATGAGACTGGAGTTCATTGAAAAAGTTGTAGCTGGAAAAATAAAATTTGGAAATTGAGGAAACTGAAGACCACTTCTTGTGATGAAATGCCCAGCAAGTTGATTATTATAGATGTCTAAAGAGAGTAAACTATAGATTAGCTGAGGTGCCTTGACAGCCTGTGACCAGGAGGCTGAATTGAGGTTACCAGTAGGCAATTAGACATATGAGCTCAGATTTGGGAAGTGAGGTTTGTACCAAAGATAAAAATCTGGATATATCATGTATATGGTATTTAAAGTCATGAGACTGAATGAGATCACCAAGGAAGAATAATAAGGTCTTAGTTATACAGTAATCCAACATTAGAAGTTGAGGACAAGAATCGCAACCAGAAAATAAGATGAGCCTGTGATGAAGTATGAAGTCTAAAAGTAGCATGAAATCGGGAATATGTTGTGTGCTAGAAGACCGAGAAGAAGGTTAATGAAGAGGGAAGGGTGAATCAACTGTGCCAAATGCTATTAATAAGTCATATGAGGGTTCATCCCCTGGTGACCAAATCAAAGTTGTAACAGAAACAAAAAGCAAACAGCAAGGAAAAATTGCCTGGGATCTAGATGAACAAGTCATACAACTAGAGAGAAATCTAAGAAATCTAAGAAATCACCCTGCAACAGTAGAAGGTAGGACCGGGCGAGGACCTGAGGCTGCCCAGTCCCAAGAGGCTGAGTGGGACAGAGGCTGAGGCAGCGGCAGCTGGAGACGCCTCTTAAAGGGACCCATCCACGAGTGAACTTTCACGGTGATGGACCTGCTCACTCTGAGCACCAGTGCCAATTCAGCTGCACAGGGGGCACCAGGGACTTACAGGGGACACTGAGTTGTTGGAGTGAGGGCTAAGGCAAGACTCACTCTGTACAGAAGTGCTGGTGGTATCCATTGTTCCTCTGTTAAGCCCTCCCCGCTCCCAGTGTACAAACACAGTGCCACCATAGCTGTGATGTCATCTAACTGGAAAGCAGAGGTTGCTCAGCCCAGAGGATTCCCTGAAACTCTGCTTTCCCCAACTTGTGGCCCCACCCAAGCCACATCCAAGTAGAACCTCAACGAGTCAGCTGCTCCTTGCTGAGCAGTGCCTAGACTCACACTGGTGGCAGCTGGCCTCAGTTTCTGGTGTGGCCTTTTGAGGCAACTATAAGCACAGCATCTGTGAATTGCTTGCTGAATCTTAACAGGTGGCCATGGAGGGGTACAGGCTGAAACTGAATTTGACCTGCAGCTGAACTCCTCTCAGGACTGTGCCAGTGGACACCTACTTCACAAAGCCACACTAATAAGACCGGGAGACTTAAGAGCTTTGCTTAGTACATAGAAACACACAGAAAGGCAGCCACAATGGGAAGACAAAGAAGCAGAAATCATATGAGAGAACAGAACAGAGATTTGGCATGGTGAAAACCCAGGATCTACAACCAAAAATACTTTAACCAGCAAAGCTATCATCTAGGGTCAAAGGACAGATAAAAGAGTTTCCCAGACAAAAATAAGCTAAAGGAATTTATCATCACCAAGCCAGTATTACAGGAAATGTTGGAGGGACTTCTTTAAGGAAAAAAAAAAAAAAGTGCATCAAAAACAGGAATAAAGAATGGTAATAACTACATTCCTGTCAATAAGTACCTCAAATGGAAAAGAATTAAGTGCTCCAACCAAAAGATAGAGTGGCTGAACGGGTAAGGAAACAAGACCCCTACATATGCTGCCTACAAGAGAATCACTTCAGATTAAAAGACACACACAGACTAAAAGGAAGGAGTTGGAAAAAGATATTGCCTTGATGGACCTAGAGGGTATTGCGCTGAATGAAATGGGTCAGATAAAGATAAATATTGCATGATTTTATGTACATGTGGAATCTAAAAAACAATGACGAAAGCAGAAATAAACTCATCGATACAGAGACTATTTAGAGGAATACTAGATGGGAAAGGGTTTAGGGGACAAAAAAAAAGGCAAAAAGATTAAGAAGTATGAAAGGATAGTTGCAGAATAGACATGGAGATGTAGAGTGTAGCATGGGGAAGATAAGGTTAATAATGTTGTAATAAACATGTAAAGGGGAAGACAGGTACTAGATTTAGTGGGGTGACCACTTTGCAAGTTATGTGGATTTCTGATCACTATGCTATGCTCAAACTGGTATATTATTGTATGCCAACTATAATTTTTAAAAAACTCATTGAATTGTACAATGTAAATACAAGCCACTAATTGTCTATTATATTTCAATAAAGATAAAAAAAAAAAGACGTGAGAATTCACCATGAGATTTAGCAACATGAAGACTCTAAATGTCCTTGCAAAGAGCAGTTTTAGTGAGATTATGGAACCAAAGTTTGAAATGTGCTTAAGAAATAATGGAAGGAGAGGTGTAAGAGATAGTAAATATAAACCAATTTTTTTCAAGATTTTCTGCAACAAAGTCTGTGAGTAGCACCTGGTGGAGAAAGTGGGGTCAAGATTTTTTTTTTTTCATGTTTGTACATTTGTTTTAAGATGATGGAAATAATAAAAGAAAAGTTGACCATATAAGAAAGGAAGAAAAGAGTTGCTGGAGCAAATTCCTTAAGTAGGTGAGAGAAGGTAAGAGCTAGTGTGCAGATGTAGGGAATGGTTTTCAATGTGAGTACCTGGGCATCCGGCAAGAAGGCCAAGTGTGAGGGTGAAACTGTTTGTTGATAAGTGAGTAGAGGTGGTGGAGGTTTTCTTCACGATGCTTCAATTTTCAGTGAAGGCAGATGGAAACAAGATCATCAGTGGAAAATGGGGATGGATAAATAGATGTTAGGAGAGTTGAAGAGAGAAAAAGATGCAAAAAAGGCATCTAGGAGAGTGAGAGAGTGAATGAAAAAGTTAGTATAATGATGGAGAAGCATTAAGAGTATGCTGGAGGTTTCTGATCATGAATTTGAAGTTACATCAGTCAGCGTGGTTGTGTATTTTTCTCTAAACAAGTTCAACTGCATGGTATAGGAAAAGAGAAGGTGGAGAGTTGGGTTTAATGAGGGTTATGATAAAAAGCAAGTGTCACAGAGTGGTGAAGCAAGAGAGAAGCAGGACAGGCGTCAAGGGTGTATGCAAGGCAGTTATAGTGATTGACCGTGGTATTTATTGAAGCTGAGTACAGCTATGCCACAGATATATTGCTTAAAGAATGGATCAGTGTCAACTAAGAGAGATCTAATTGCATTTCACTGGCATCCATCTTTCACTCTGCCTTGAAAGCTGTACAATAAAAATTACATTAGGATAAATAAATTATAGAGTCATGGTTATAAAAATAAAAACCAACAAATATTTACTGAGTATATCTCTATCCTGGAAATCATCCCATAAGTACAATGCAGAAGCTGATACAGATGTATCAGAAAACCATGAAATGTATCATGTACCAGGAAATAAATTCAAGCTCGAGGATGGAATCACCATATAAATCATGTCTTTAGTGTGTGTTTGTGTACCATGTGGGAAAGTGACGATTTTATATCTACTATTATTAGATACTTAGAGGTACTGTCGTAGAGCCCAGAATTATAGAAATTAGGACATAATACATTTATGAAGGACATAATACTATTAATTTTTTTCTACCCAAAGTAATTTCTTCTTTTCCATTTTACATATATTGCTATGCTTTTTTACTGTTATTGCTATCATCAATCTTTATTTAATTAATCTTTATTGAGTACACATTATAAAAAATATACTTTCCTATAGACTGTGAAGGTTATTAAAATGAATCAGTCATGGTCCCTACCCTTACAGCACTTACAGTCTAGTGTTGAAATCAGAGCTATTCACACGTGTCTAAAAAAAAAAAATGAGAAGAACGTATAGTTACAGAGAAGTTAAAAAATGGTTAAGAAGCCATCTGAGAGATTATAGCAGTTTCTTAACAACCCGACGTGTTTACCATACAACCATTAATGTACTCTAGACCATTAATCTCAGAGAAATGAACACAAAAACCTACACATCTACACATAAATGTTATAGTAGTTTTATTCATAATAGGCAAAAGCTTAAACAACTTAAATGCACTTCAATGGGTGAATGCATAAACAGACTGTGATATATACATGCCATGAAATACTATGCAGCATTAAAAAAGAATGAACTATTGACACGCAAGACTTGGAAAAGCCAACCTACAAAGGTTACATACTGTATGATTTCCTTTATATACCATTCTTGAATTGACAAAATTATAAAGATATAGAATAGATTAGTGGTTATCAGGGGTTAGAGACTAGGGAAAAAGGTAGGGAGGGAGTCAGGTGATTGTGAATAGCGTGAGGGGTTGTTATGATCAAACTATTGTGTACCTAGTGGTGGTTACACAAATCCACATATGTGGTAAAATTACATAGAACTAAATAACACATACAGACATAATTGCATTGTATGTTTTTATAACTAGTAAAATATGAATAAGGTTGGTGAATTGTTTCGACATCAACTTTCATGTTGTGATATTTTACTATAGCTACGCAAATTGTTACCATTGAAGGAGTATTTGAGATCTTGCTCCTAGCATATATCATTAATTTGACTCAAATAAATTCATATATTAAAAAAAAAAAAGATCTTTATTCTGGAAACCAGATAAAGAATACACAGGATCTCTCTGTATTATATTTTACAGCTCTATGTGAATCTATGATTATCTGAAAATAAAAAAGTTTTTTTTAAATGTTAATGAATTTCAGAAAAGATAAAGTTTTCCTTGACTTTATTTACTTGAGGGAGTCAAGGAAGTCATCATGGAAGAGGCATCATTTGAACTAGATTATAGATCTTGATATAATTCAATCACTCTATGGTTAATACAGTTTGTCGCTTTCAAAAATTGAAATAAAAAATTAGAATCACTGTCAGAGAAGAACTTGACAATATGTTTTGGAATGATCTCAATAAAAGTTATTTTGGAGCAGCAAAATTAAACAAGAAACCAGTTGGTCTAATTATCTCTTCATTTTAAAAATATTTATTCAGACTATTGTAGTCAAGTAGCAATTATGCAAAACAAGACTGCAGTTTCATTACAACAGTTATAATAGTATCATTTCTCAAGCACCTACTATTTCCAAGAACTTTGCTAAGCACTTTCAAATATTGTCTCATCTTAATCCCTAAATAGTCATTTGAGGTAAATAATAGTAAGAGTTTAAATAACTGGCTTTAGTCACACAATTAGTGTAAAAACTGACATTATTCCTTAAAATCAATGTGTAAACAATAATAAAGCTATGTTTTCTGCATAATACTGAAATAAAAGAGTTCAACAACATTTAATTAAAGACTATTATTAGATATTGAACACTTTACTAGGTGCCGTGGGAAGAGACATAAAAATATGGAAGAGGACCACCTGCCCTCTTGTACAATTAACAAATATTATTTGTCATGACTTAACTTTATCCAATGAATTGGTTAAAACAGATATGTCCAAGCACGCTGAAATCATTTAAATGTTATCTTTCAGAAGAAGTTACCATTTCAAAAATGTGATACTGTATTACCTATTTCTCTGTGCACGTTAAGTGTGAACTTTTACTCATATTTTCACTGTACCCAACCTGTTTCTCAAATCTTTTGTAAAAAATAAAAATAAAAAATATTTCTCTGAGGAATATGATGCCACTGTGAAACTAAACTTCTAAAATTTGTCAGTTTAAATCTCAAGTTTGCTTACAGAGGAAATTCCTCATGTCTCATTAATAAATTTTATTTTAGTTTGGAAATTCAGCTCCAGGAATCTGGAAAATACTAATCATAATGCCAGTTTACATGGGTTAATTTTTAAATACCTTTTCAAAAATGAATTGTATTTTTTTGGTTTTACAAGACCCTACTATAGAACTTCTATTACAGTTTTCATTATTGCTTTGAGGATCCAGACATTTCTTCTCTGTATCTGCCTGCAGCTTGTGGATGCCACCTAGAGGTAAGACTGCAGAATATACTGAAAAAGGGGAACCAATTTTTAACAGAACACAGCGTAATTTAGTTTGAAACGTACTTAAATCTTTGCTTAAAATTCATTACTTCCTCAATTTTGTTTTTTCTCAAAATATTTTATTATATGGAACAAAAGTAGTTTCTGCAAAATATTTAACACTTAATTCAAGTCAGTTTTCATGTGTTACTTTAACCAAATGCCTAAATTTTATCAATTCATATGCCAATGTTATTCAGGTCAATAAAAGTCAAAATGTTCCTATTAATGTTGATTTTCAAAGTGCTTGTGGTACCATACAGAACTTTCATGAGTAGCTTTGTACAATGAGGGAAGGGTAACAAAAGATTCAGTGAATCTCCCCATTAACATGCCAGATGTCATAGCACCAGTCATGATTTCATATTGGTTTAGACCACTCGAATATTGTATCTCTAACAGCTCAGTAGTAATTTACCAAAACTAAAATTATGAAGATGGCTGATATTAGGTTTTTACTTTTCTATTTTATACCTGAGCTGTTAGCAATTCAGTGCCATACTACATTTAGCAAGGAGTCAGCTTCCAGAATATCTATGAGATCTTCCCATCCGAACCTAAATAAACTCAGAGTGCAAGCATGGAATAGAACCACAGCAGCAGGGGAAGACATGCAATTATTTCAGAATATTGGTCTGAGCTCTAGCTTCATTTGCATGACTATAGCTATATACTAACACTGGACCTTATTCCTATTCAAGGCTTTACAGTTTGGAAAAGATTCAAACACAAATACACAAGTACTTGGTGATAATCCCATTTCACTTAATAGTTTGAACTGATTCTCTCTTTATTCCCTCACATTCAACCTCACAAAAAACTCTTACCACATAAGGTATGATGGTTGTCAAATAGTTTTCATTTTAGCCTCAGATTTTAAAAAAAGATTTGCAATAAATTAATTAGTGACACTTCCTCATCTTTCCTTGCTTCATAGATTATCATATTATGATGTCAAGCAATTATTATATATTGACATCCTAGCAATGCAATGTTAAGTAAACATTATTTGCTTTAAATTAGAACAAGTACATTATATAGAATTTAAATAAATATCGTGGGTCACAATAAAGCGGAATTTTCCCCACATTTATTTCTATAGTTGTCTAACTGGAAATTAAAAAAAAAAAGTTATATCTTGATTTCTCTATATATTTCCTTAACTTAGTTCCCATTCTTTCTCCATCATGGAGTGTTTGATATTCTGCTGTCTCTGCTTGACCTCTCATAATGAATATGATCATTTTCCTCATTCAGCTAAGAAAAAAAAACCAAATATTTTTCTGTACATAAAAATATAGTTTTTCCTTTTTTATATTTCCTTTTATTCTTTGTCTTGTCCCTTGAAAGTGGAAATTTACTGAGATGACAGAAGTTGGGGAAATGAAGAAAGGGATCATTGCAATTTGTAAATACTCATGAGAAATTTATGTCAACAAGGCAAAATTTCAATGACAGAAAAATTCTAGAAAATAAGGCAGAAGCAGTATGCTCACATGTGCAGCAGAGCTAGGAAGAAAATTATTTATCAAGCAGACAGTTTCATTTTTTGGTCAGATTCAGGTGACCTGAAAGGCTTCTTCTGCAATTCTTTATCTCTAAGAATGGCTTATAAACAAAAATGCATACCATTCTGCTAGGTTTTTCTCTCTTAAATACCAGTTTGGGAAGTGATCCAGTCCCGAAAGGCAGTCACTCTGGTATAAACACCAGGCTTATTGGGTTGCCCACATTCATCTCCCCAGCTCACTATTCCAGCAAGGTACCAGATATCTCTAGCATCTGGACTAACCAGTGGTCCTCCAGAGTCACCCTAAAGGAGAAGGAAGAGATTAGTAATTAATATCTTATTCAATACAGAGAAATTTACTATTTTTCTAATGAGTTTAATGAGAAGGCAGTTTTCCAAAGTCTTCAGTGTGTTCAAATGCACAAGCGATTCCCTCTAAGTCAGTAATTCACATAAAGGAGGGGCTCCAGCACCTTGAAACTGCCTTAGCCTCGGGATTCACTACAGTGATATTAAAGACTCCATCTCTTTGGAAAACAATATTCTTAACCTGTCTGGTATATCTGACAAAGTAATTCTCCTTACTGGTTGCCTCTTTACCAGTGTGACATAGCTTCCAAAAGAAGGGTGATGAGTCTATTACCAGTAAAGAGTACAAACATTAGAGTCAGGCATCCAGGCTTAAATCTTAAGTATGGCCCTTCCAAGCTGGCTAAGATCTTTAATTTACTTATTTCAGTACTCCTAATAATCCCTGCCTCTGATGATTATTTTGAAGATTATGTAAAATAGTATGCAAAGTGCTTAGCATAGATCCTGGCACAAAGCAGTAATTAGTAAATATATACACAAAATCACAAATGCCAATTGTTTATATCTAGTGAACTCCGGAGGTCGTGTTTCCTTAAAAAGGTTATTTTCAAAAAAGGTACTGGCTGATTATTCCTCAAATCCCTGGGACCTGTAGTTACTGACCATCCATTAAGTATTCAGCACTCTATGAAGCTCTCCTAATTAACATATTCTCTCATTAACTCCTGTAATTCTGACAACAAAACATGAAGTTAGGTTTCATTTCTTCCATTTAACAATAAAGAACTGAAACTTGTAGAAATTAAGTAATTTACCTTCTGTCCCGTCCTATTTAGTAACAGAACTTGAAGGTCTAAAGTGATCTAAAGTGATCTAAAGTGATCTAACTCAGAGAATATGTTCTCTACCCTTACATTATACTATCTTCCTTATGAATTTTCTTCTATCTATGTAAAAATATTTAATAATCATAATAGCTGAATTTGAAATAGTGTTTGTAATTTTGAAATGAATGACCAATAGCGTTTACTGATGCCCTCACATGTGATAAGAGATATAAAGAGAGTGGAAATACATAGGCCTTGCCCTCAAGGAGTCTACAATCTATTTATAGAAATAAGAAGTGCCATATGATGCTATTTGAAAATAAATCATTTTGATAATTGAAACTCAAGCACAGGTAGAGCAGATTAGGATAAAGAAATAGTAGATGTCAGAGATGACAAAGTTTAAATCTGTTTAAGAGACAAGAGTGAAAAAGTCTGAGAAAAAAGTAATCAAAGAAAAAAGATAGTAATGCATCTAACAGTAGTAAAACATGAAAAATAAGGTAATGTCCAGGAAGTATCAGAATAAAGATACAGCCTATTTCTTTAACACTAATTAGGTCACACACAATTGGTGCATAGGGGAGTTATGTCAGTATAAGATAGAAGTGATGGTTTATATGTGTTTTGTCTCATGCAAGAGGGCTAGAATAATGGGAGGAGAATTATAATCTTCAAGAGAAAAGGAAAAAACTATCAACTCAGCTATTCACAGGCAGAAGCCTCTGGGGCTCTATTTTAACAAAATGTTTTAAAAGCGCCTGTGCCCAGGACTCCCTCACCCCCTGACACCAAACACACACACACACAGAGAGAGAGAGAGAGAGAGAGAGAGAGGGTGAGAAAGAGGCAGAGCCCAGCTTTGCTTAATTCTTAGATCCCGACAGGTTGTAGTTCTTCCTCTGCTTCAGGCTATACTCCTATGTGCATTGTCTCAGCCTCAGCAAGCTGGTATTTCCACTCTACAGTTTCTGTGCATTTTTAACATCCCCTAAATCAGCCACCAGCCACTCTGGGCATTCTGCCTGCCTACTCTGTTCAAGTTATTTTTCAAAGTACAGTTATTTGTTGTTAATTCTCTGGTTACTAAGTTGCATAGCCTTTGAGGATCCATTGGTTTGTCTCAACTCTATTCTTTCCATAAATCCTCTTATTTTTGGTGAGTGGTTTAGTGAGAAACAGAACAGGAAGTTTATTCACGAATGCACATAACAGAATGGAGACAAATAAGATAAATCTGGAAGATATGATAAAGAGGAGAAATATTCTAGGACTTGACTGACTACATGTGAAGAAGATGAAAGACCCGAAGAATAATGAAAGCCGATAACATAAAGGAGAAACTTAAAAATGAAAAACAGTTAACATTTCATGATGCCCGTTGACTTTATGATGGCACATATATGAATTTCAGTCTTATATTAATAACTTAAAACATAAATAAAAATGGTTTAGGAGTAGGTGGAACTGTAAGACTAAATTTGGACAAGAGATTAATTCTGGACATGTAGATGTAGAAGTCATTAAAGTGATAATTGACTTCAAAGAAAAGATAGCTTCTTTAAGTGAATATGTAGAGAACAGAGAAAATTTTCATCTGAGATTTGATTCTTGAAGGGTAGTCAGGCTTAGAGAAAGGGAACGAGGAAAGAGGAACCAATATTTCAGGATCATAGAAGCCAAAGGAGGATCACATTTTATAAAAGAATAGGAGGCAAAATGTCACTGAGATGAGAAAGACTAAAAGACCCAAGTAAATATTTTTGCATGTGCAGTTATTGATGATTTCTGTGATATAAAAATAAGGAGCCAGTCAAGTGGCAAAATTGTGGGTGCTAGACATAAAAGAGAAAAAAAATGGTGCCAGTTTCTTTCAGAGATAGGAAAGTAGGGTATTGTAATCACGGGGCTGAACTTGGTTCCTTATCTTTTATTTCTCAAATTTGTAAAGAATATAAACCTTTAATACCATCATCAAAGTGACATTGTAGAATAGGGAATATATTTTCAGATGAAATCACAAATGACATTTGTGATTTACTTCAAAATAGGTCTGGAATTTTGAGGTGGAGGGAAGGGTTGAGGGGATTGTGTTAGAATATATAGGGATAAAATAAGCTTGGTCATGAGTCGAAAATTGTTGGAGCTGGGTGATAAGTACATGGGGTTCATTATACTGTTCTCTTTACTTTTGCATACATTTGAAATTTCTGTAATCAAAATTTAAAAATAAAAAGCTAAAGACTACAATTGTTCCTCCGAAACTTTTAGAAAGTTACTGTAAATAGAAGTGAGGTATTTGAATAAAGATCATAAATAATGATCATGGATGTGAAAGCGCAAGGTGTTTTCAATAGTTTTAGTAAAGTTGGAGGCAAGTAGGATGAATGGGATTAAAATGAGAGATATATAATAATATCTAAACAATGATTGCAGATCCGTTTTCTGTGATTATCAAGATTCTCATTGTTCATGGTAGTTATGTTCTATGAAGTTGCTGCAAACACTGAATTAGTGAATAATCAATCAATCAATCATTGCTCCTAGGGAAAATAAAGGGTTAGATTTCCATGAGTCCCTGGTCAGATTTTTGTCAATTGATCAATATATAACCATTTTGTGTGTGTTTCTGTTTAAAGACACCTTATTTAACATATATTATTGGTTCATGAACACTGAACTCACAGCCAACAGCACTGTAACTCATGCCTGAATGCAGTTTATCTAATATACATATTTTCTCCATAAGTTACATATAGCCTTCTTGCACTTCACTTCAGAACTACACCTGGGGACTATTTTAAATAGCAAAATCACCAACAAAAAGCATAAAAATGTGAAAAATGTGGCATTAAATAGACCACAGAAAGGATATAAGTTTATGGTAGTAAAGCTAAAACAAGAGGGCAGCATCATCTTTTTAGACCTGAAGTAGGATCGTGCAAAAATTTTTTGCCACTCTGTTCATGTTTGTTAATGATCAGGAAAGTGCCTTGAGTATTAACTTCGGGTTTTCAAACAAATTTTAGCAAGTAGGTAGATTCACAAGTATGGAATCTGCAAATAACGAGAATCAAGTGTATTTTCCAGTGAATCTTTTATTCAGATGGTTTTATTTTCATAGGTTTAGTTACAGAATCAACCTGAATTTTCCATAGAATTTTGCAATGGAAGGAATCTATATTGTTTCATGTCTTCCTTCATGAACAAACACGGCCTCAGAGCAGGAAAAGAAACACAATGAAGTGAGTTCAATCTCGAGAATTTGGCAGAAGTGTGCAGAAAGGTCAACTGGGTGAAAGGGTTTAATGTAACCAACTGAACAATATAAAGTGACTGACACACAGGTAAATGTTGGGAAGGGACTATGGTGAAGTCAACTGTGCATTAAGAGAAGTGAAGCCAACAAAGGGAAAAAATAGGTGCAGTGTGTACGTGAGAGAAAAAAAAAATGAAAAGTTCCAAAAAAAATGTAGAAATGAATGATGTCCACTCTAAATCCAGACTGGAAAGGACACAGAATAGTATTAAATATAATACTTGTCAAATCATGAAGTAAAAAATATAAAAGTATTTAGGGACATATCTAAGGACTCAGTTATTGATCCCCTCCAATATTTATCAGTAGTGTGCATGAAGACATATAGGTCATGATTGTCAAGTCTGGCAAATGCACACAGTTGACAGTGCTGGCCTGTGTACCAGAAAGCAAGATCAGGGTCCAAAACATGTCTATGCTCTGGACCAAGATGGAATCGACTTATTCCTTTTACCTAAGCTAGATACATCTAAAAACAAAAACAAAACCCCTGAACATTAGGAAGAAAACAAATATAAAAAGATTCTAAAAGGTAGAGCGAAGAAGGAAGGTAAGCTAAGAACCTCAGAACTCAAGGAATGACACAGCGGTGAGCTTCCTAAACCCTAGATTATTTTATTTTTTTCTTCACTTATCCTGGGCATGGAGCTGAAGAAACCAGCAACCTAGCATCCTGGCAACAGGTGCAAATAAAAAAGAAGCCTCAAGAAAAGCATTTTTTTTCTCTAGTCAAAGAACCAGAAAGGGAGCAACCTAGGAAGACATTTGGACAATATCGTCTCTACTCCAACAAAACACAGAACAATCTGTGGTCCCATCCCAACCCCTGTCAGCATAGGCCAAGTGGGGAGCTTGGAATTCTACTCTTATCAGGCTGTACTGAGGCCCAACCCCTGACCAGACTGGTGTCAGAAAAAGGCTGAGTGTGGAGCCAGACTCTCATCCCTCCAGGTGACAACAAAGGCCTCCTCTATCTCCCTTTTGGTGACCAGTTGGAAGATAGATCACTGCCCAGTGGTAATGAGGCATAACTCTCTCTCCCACTAGGTAATGTTAGAGGAACCCAGTGGAGGAGTGTCAGGACACTCACTACCGCCAAGCAGTATTGAGTCCACTGTCCCATGATGTCAGTGGAGGCCACAAGAGGAGCACTAACAAGGCACTCCAGTCACAGAGGTATCAGAGGAAGCCTAGTGGAGAGCCTGAAATTCCACCTCCATTCAGCAGTAATGAGGCACTACTCCTCCACCCAGGTGTTAATGGAGAATGAGCGGGAAATGAGGCAGCCCCTCCTTATTCCCTCCAGTGTCATGTTTGAGGAGGCCCACTAAAATAGAAGATTTAAATAAGATCCAGAGTCTCATAACAATACTCAAAAAGTCAAGGATACATTTGAAAATCACTCTCATACCAAGAACCAAGAAAACCTTGAGAGAGAGAAGGCAATCAACAAATACCAACACTAAGATGACACAGATGTTGGAATTATCTGACAAAGATTTGAAAGCGACCATCGCAAAATTGTCTTCACGAGTAATTACTATCATACTTAAAACAAATGAAAAAAAAAATAGGTTTCAGCAAAGAAATGGAAGATATAAAGAAGAATCAAATGGAAATCTTAAAACTGAAAAATATTATCAAAATAAAAATTTTAAAAACTCACTGGATACACTTAACATAAGAATGGAGATGACAGAATTAAAACCAGTGAACCTGAAGATAGAATGATAGAACTATCCATCTGAACAACAGAGAGAAAAAGAAGTAGGAAAGAAACGATGAACAACAGAAGCTTAGAAACCTCTGAGACTATAACAAAAGAATTACATTCCTGCCATTAGAGTCCCAGAAGGAGACAAAAAAGAGAAGGTGAGGCTGAAAAGTATTCAAAAAATACTGGCTGAAATTTCCCAAATTTGTCAAAGGACATATATCTGCAGATTAAAAAGCCAAGCAAACCCCAAACAAGATAATTTAAAGAAATCCCTACCAAGACACAAAAATTTCTGAACACTAAAGACAAAGAAAAAAATCTTAAACACAGTAAGAAAGAAATGACACCTCCTCTATAAGGAAAAAATTCTGATAACAGCAGATTTGTCATTTGAAATCAAGAAGACCATGATTTAAATGCTGAAAGGAAAGAACTGTCAATCCCAAATTCTATATCTGGCAAAATTATGCTTCAGAAATTAATAGGAAATAAAGTATTTTGCCAGACAAAGAAAATCTAGAAAATTTGTCACTAGCCAATCTACCCTAAAAGAATGGCTAAAGGAAGTTTCTAAAGCGGAAAAGAAATGATAAAAAAAATTAGAAAACCAGAAAAAAAGAAAATCAAAACTATGGTTAAACAAACCTTGCTTCTCTTGAATTTTCTGTTTGGCACTTGAAGCAAAATTATTATCTAATATGGATCTTAATATATGTAGAGGAAATATTTATGTTTATTAATATTAATATTATGTGAGGAAGGGTAAAGAAATGTAAAGGGAGGTAAGTTTTCTATTGTACACACCATTCAAACTAGTAAAATCTGAAAACCAGTAGACTGTAATAAATTATGTATGTATAACTTAGAGGAACCAAAAATTTTTTTTCTACAGAGATAATCTAGGCAAAAACACTAATAGATAAAACAAAATGGAATTCTAAAAAAAAAAAAAGAAAGAAAAAAAGGCTATTGTATGATTCTATTTATAAAATGCTCTCAAAATTACAAAATTATAGAGATGAAGAACAGATTAACGATTGCCAGGTGTTAGTGATTAGAGAATGATAGGGAGGAAAGTGGTGTTACTCTAAAGGGAGAGATTCATGGTGATGAAATAGTTCTCAAATGCAGGGGTAGTTACACAAGTCTGCACACGTGACAAAGTGTCATAGTACTAGAAGCACACACTGTACTAATGTCACTTTCCTAGCTTTTATATCGTAATCATTGGCAAACATTAGGTCAAGGGTATAAAAGACCCCTCTCTACTACTTTTGCAACTTTCTGTAAATCTGTAATTATTTCAAAATATAAGGCGAACAAAAAATTATGCAGCATACTAACAGGCCAAATCACTTACCTGGCATGCATCTCTTTTTCCTTGCAAAGAGCCAGCACATAACATTCTAGGAGTTAAGGCATTATTGTAAACTTGAGGTTCATTACAGGTTTTAGTGTCTATGAGATTCACTTGTACTTGCCGAAGATGATTTTGACTGTTACCTAAAGGGAAAAAATAGTCTTTATTTTTGTAGATATATACGTATTTTGTAGACCTAAAGAAAGTCTTTCATAGTTATTGGACAAGATGGTGATACAGAATCTTAGGATATGTATTTTTTTTCAGATATAGTATACTTGGGGAGCATTCTTTCCCATTTTAAATGAAAAGTTAGGTGCCTAAAAAAGAACATCAAGTTGTTTGTTTAAGTAATGTTCATTTTGTTGTTAAGCTTAGCAGGTAATTTTAGTAGGGGGCATGATGGTTTTAGGATTCTCTGATCTTTGGCAATTGAATATATTAATGACCCCTAATCTCTTATGCCATTAATTTCCTAGTAAAAAGTTCAGATATATTTACTCTTTCAGATATCTTACCAAGCACCATCACTATAGTAGTAGTGATGCACTTGATAGAAATCTAAGGCATGAAGGAATTTATGTATCTGCTAAATGACTTAGTTCACAAACAGGGCTTGACTTGGCCCAGGTCAATATGACCAACTCACTAACGTATTTTGGCATAATGACATTCCGTTCTTTACATGTCTTAGAATACAAACTTAGATTACTATGATTTGATTTTCTCCTCAGATTCTCACCATCATTTTGCCGTGCTCCAAATCCAGTCACAAACATCTCATCACCTGGGTGAAACTCATAGGATGCATCGGGGAGACAAATTCTGTGTACCGCATTTGTGTAAGGAACAGGGCTAGAAAGCTCTGCAACTGAAATATCATAGTCATGTGATGGGTATTTATATTTTTCATGGACAATTATCCTCCTGATGCCTCGCTTCATTTTTGGAGGATTTATTGTTACTCCAAAGGAGGCAGTCCATCCGGCTGGGTCTTTATACCTAGGGAGGAAAGTATGAAGAATAAATTCCACTTTACCATTTGCTACCAATATAACGATTTCTATTAAGCAATTTAGTCTTCAGGTGTCAATATAAGTTTCTCTTTTTAAAATTATAGTTTCTATGTATAAAAACAAACTCTTTCCAATCTGAGAATCAGGCTCATGGGTCAGGTCAGACAGAAATGCACAATGGCATGTTTCTTGGGATATCCATGCTGTTTTGCATGCTGAAGCACCCACTCCAGATCCTGAGGCCTTTTGACATTTCTGGGTATCAGTGACTCCAAGAGACATATGGAAAGCATATCTTGTACAGAATGAGAGAACTAAATGTGTTCTATGTGTACCATATCAAGTACCCCAAAACATATACATTTCTCTGAAAACCAAAAAGGCTACACAATAATTTAACAAAGCATCACAATACTGTGGGCATTTTATATTGTGTTGAAAGGTTTTCATTCATTAAAACATAGCTAGTCAACCTATTCAGTTGTATAATTTCTTACTACCAGATTTCTTCATGTTTAAATTGTAATACGTGGAATTTCCCCATTGGGGTCAAACCTACAATCTACCTAGCCTGTACTGACAGATATGCAGCAGAGAGATTTGCCTCTTCTCTTTGACATCAAGCTCAAAGTCCAAACATGATTTTAAAATTCCTTCTTCCTTTAACAGATTATTGTGTATTTATCAATAGATAATTCACCTACTTGTACTTTGATGCCATTTCCATTTCCAGACTACAAAACTTCTTACAAAGGTTTATGAGTCCCAGTTTCTTTGTGACATATGTTTTTTAATACATAACAAACATCTCTCTTGAACTTTATAATGTATATCCTTCTTGCCAAGCCCCAATACACTCTGCTTAACCCCAGTCACTCTCGAAGTTCAAGACTTACACTCTAAAGCAATGAGCAGCACTCACAAGCCACGTGCAATTAATTAAAGTTGCTCCACAGCGATGGATCCCATCCCATTGCAGGCTAGCTTGCCATGGCCATTCACCCTCTTCTACCTGTGTCCCACCAACAATCCTGAGACTCTGATTTGTAGTTTGATTCCTTCGAGTCCCGCAGCCTGCCAAAGAGAGATGATACATTACTTAACAGTTGTTTTTAAATATCAAATTGTTTTACTATGTCCCAAATTTCTTGTACTTTTTGCTTCTATAGTATCAGATATTTTCTCTTGTTCTTACCTTTCCTTAAACTGTTGTGGTTCATTATTTAACTCCTATTCATCTTGTAAGATTTAAATCAGTCATTACTTCCTCTAGGATACTTTCTCTAACAATTCCTCACCCTCACACTGGACTAGTTATAACTTTTTTGATGCTGCCATTAAAAAATAATAACAATTCTCTCTTTCTCTCTCTCTTTGTTCTCTCTCTCTCTCTCTCTCTCTCCCTCTCTCTCTCTCTCTCTCTCTATATATATATATATATAACTATAGATATAGAAATATATACATGTATAGAACATATATATATGTATATATGTTTCTATATCTATAGTTATATATATTTTTCTTCAACATTATTTATTACAAGGTTTCTCAACCCTGGCAGTATTGACATTTTTGGATAAATAGTTCTTGGGGGGTGGGGAGCGGCGGGAGTTGCTATCCTGTGCATCACAGGATGTTTAGAAGAATCCCTGGCCTATACATACTAGATACCAGTGGCACCCCATACAAGCACAATCATGGTAACTAAAAATGCCACCATGGGGCATGATCCCCTGTGGGTCAAAATTATTCCTGTTTGAGAACTATTGTTTTAGAATTATGTGTTCATGCAATAGTCCTGTACATCTAGTCCCATTAGAATACGAGCTTCTTTAGGCAGAAATAATATCTAATCTTTTTCATATCTCTATTGCCTAGCATAGCACTAGCACATAGTAGGTACCTAATAAATACTGGTGGCAAGAATATATGCTACAAGAATATATGCTATTTAGGTAATGAGATTATCCTTTGGTTGCATGCTTAGTTATGTTTATGAAGCAACCAACATTCCGAGCTGGTGAATAGCACACTTTCTTCTAACTTTTAAGATAAATGTATTCTGTACTAATTTTGTAACTATCAAATGTATTCTCTAAATACATGGTGGAGTACTCTGCTATAAGGGAAGAGAAATACTAGGCCTAGAGTCAGTATTTTAAAAATATGAGTAAAGATATTATATGAGCCTTTGGTAATTTCATCGATATATACTCCAACCCTATAATTGCCTGTGATTCTATAACCTGAGATTAATAGCATCAAGAATATTTTATTTAGTGTAGAGTAACAACTTTCTGCCTCTAGCTGAAAAATACCAACATACAAATTACTTTTGTATAATCTTTAGAAAACTTTTGTGAGAGTATATTATAGATATCTTTAATCAGAAGATTAAGAAGTGAATATTTTTTGCCTCTTCTTAAACGATTGTAGCACTCACTTTACTACACATCTGCCATGGACACCCATACATCCACTCCAAAATTATTCCAACTTTGTGATTCTTTAGTCTTAAATGTGCCTCAGAGATAAGATAAAGCACCATGAGCTATGCACAGATCAATCAGACTTTATACTGACCCTATAACATCACACAAAGTAAGCCTAAATGATCTAGTGTTAACGTTTTACATTCAAGTAAAGCAATTTATTAAATATATTAAACTTACAACTGTTCAGAAAGTTGTCTGTTTCTGTCTTGTTGATTTCTGAAATACACAGAAATGGTGAACAGGGTCAGCACATCAGAACTGCATAATGTCTCTGACTATTTCAAGTACTAAAAGTTGCTTAATTCCATTTTAAGATAGTATCTCTAGGTTGTAAAAAAAAAAAAAAGCAATACAGTTAATTTTTCATAGAAACAGTATGTTCACTGTCTTGGGGAAAAGGGTGTTGTGAAGAGTGTTTCCTAAACTTTAATGTAGATAATGTACCTTTAAAAGTCCTTTTTTATTGCTTTTTGAAGAGTCCAACATTTTCATTTTGCCCTAGGCCCCACAAATTATGTAGTTGGTCCTGACTAGTAAAGGCTCCCTTTCAAAGCAAGTCAGATAGCTGATCAGCAAGTTAGGCCCCTAGTTAAGTCTACTAGCTTTGATGGTAGCACTTTGTATATCTCCTTGTCCCCAGTTCTCTAGTTTCTAGTGCTGCCATATCCTATATTGTTTCCATTAGCCACACCTGCCTAGTAAGGTCTTGAAATGCAGCTCATCTAATTTGAAAAGTGCTGTAAATATATACATTAGATTTCAAAGCTTTAATATAAAAAAATATAAAATATCTCATAAATAATTTTTATATTGACTACTTGTTGAAATAATAATACTTTCACTTTTTTAATAACTACTAGAAAGTTTAAGATTATACTTTTGGCCTGCATAGTATTTCTATAAACTAGCATTTTTCTATAGCATATGACTTAGCTCTTAACTCTTAACCAGATTTTCATTTCTACCAAGGAACTCCTATGTTTCTTACTTTCTAGTAATGAGGATCTATCACTGCACATTTTGTCCCTGCCCTGAAAAAAAAAAACACTCAGATTTTTATATTAGTTGTAAAATATACCAAAAATATCATATTTTTTATTAGTAAATTATCTAAAGGAAGAAGCTATGACAAGGTATATCAACATTTGAAGCAAATATGTGGATGGCATGAAACTTTTCACACATCACACTCTCAGAGCATATAATATATAGAATACAAGCAACAAGAAAAAGAAGAGGAATAAATATACAAAGCCACTTTCAGCATTAATCATTAGATTCTATAGCTAAAGTGTAAGACCCAGTATAGAAAAAGAATTCAGGCCCAGGAGTTAATAACAGACTTGCAAGGAAAGCATAAGTTTCGGGTAGTATTCAAAATTAAAATACTTTGTTAGACCAGTATTGTCCCAAAGAAATGTTTTGTCCATGGCAAGATCACATAACTAAAAGACATCCAAAATACTTTTTAAAAATCATTGCCAAAGATCAAACTTAACATGGAGCTATTCTATGTAAGAGATTAAACTAAATAAACTTACTTTTTATTTCAACTGATTCAGGATATAGTTTAAGGGGTCCTACAGCATCTTGAAGCTTTTCATGTAGAACACGTTGAATATTTTTATTTATGGTTTCAGGATCTTCAGTGGAGCGAAATCTAAAAATCAGCAGCATATGAGCTAACACTCCATTTTCCTCTTTACTGTGGACCAAAAAGAAAAAAACAAAAATGTGATTTTCAAAGATATAGTTTAGAATATGATTTATGGTAATACCATATCTTTTTCTTTATCATTCATTTGAAACACACACACACACACAAAAATCCATAAAGGTAATTTTAAAATATCCAATTTGTTTCCTTCTATATTTCTATCATTTACCACATGTAGAACTCCCAATTCAGCCTCCCCAATAGTAAGCAAGTATGCTCATGGTCTCTGTCACCACCAAAAGGTCTAGATAAGTACATGGTTATTAACATAAAAGGATATTTCTCTTGTCAACCACTCAAAATTATCAAATATAATGTATACTGAATATGAAATCAACTCAGCTAAATTCTCAGTGGCTTAAATCCAATCATTTCTCCTACGCAACTTTCAGGCTCTCATAAACGACTCCTAATTCTAAGAATAGTAGGAAGCTTGACCAAAATGTTTGACTTCATGTGATTATATTTTCAAGATAGAGCATTAATTAGACTTAGTATTACTTGGATGAGTCACTACCTTGGATTCATCCTTGACTATTCTTTTCTCACCATCTGTCAGCTACTCCGCACCCTGTTTTTCACCTGCAATCAGTTCCCAAGCAATCTTATTCCTCTTTCTAAACTGCATTTACTCCTACTCACTTAAATGTAAATGAAAATAGAAATTGGAATCTTATTTTTAGAGGTCAGCTTTGTTTATCCATTATAAATTTTATTATCCATCTTCTCTGATACAGAGTTTCTACTTTTAGCAATTTAATCTTCAAACTTGCTCTTGTGCATATGTTCATTGTAATTTGTTTTTAAATTAGAAAAATATGTAACAATCTAAGTATCCATCAAAAAGGCATTGGCTAAATCAACCCTGACACATACCTGTAGTGAAATTCTATACAGCCAGCTAAAGAATGAAATAAATGTATATGCAGTCATTGAAAAGATATGCAGAATAAATTGTTAAGAAGATGTGTTATTTCTGAGAGTGGAATTACTGGAGAGGGATCTTTCACTTTCTATTTTATGTAATACCTTGTTATTGAGATTTATGTTTTTGTATTGCTTTTGTAATCTGAAGAAACAAATAGTACTTTAAAGAAATTATTGTTATATATTGTTATATATTGTTATATATCTCATTCTCTTTCACTGTTACTCTGTACATCAATTTTTTCTTCTTTTTAGTCAACTATTGCTATACTATCTGACTAATAGAAACAAAAACAAATAAAACAGTTTCTCTACCCTAGCTATTCAATTTATCTCTCACTTTCTTATCAAGAAAACCTTCCTAAAAAGATAAATTATATTCTGCCTCATATTTACTTCATGGAGCTCTACTTCATCCTCTTCCATTCCACTGAGTCTCTTTTCTACACTGAAAGACTTCCTCATTGACATGTCCAGTGGATTCTTTCCAATCGTACTACTTGGTCTCTCATGAGTATTTGTCAATGCTGACCGCTCTCTTCTTGAAACTTTTTGTCTTTCATCAGTTTCCTTTTCTCCTGCTCCTTCCCTGTCAATTTTCTAGGTTTCAGTTTTTTCTCACCTCATTAAATATTGTTGTTTTTCAAGCTTTCCTCACCAATTTTTTTGTCTTGTATTAACCTTTTTCTGAGAAATTCCATTTATAGCCATACTTTCCAAACCTTGAGTTAATGATGAACAAATGTATATCTTCAGCTTAGTTCCCTCTACCTCCCCCAAGTCAGACTCATATTTCAGGCTCATATGGTCCCCTAATATATCAGTTCAACATCTTTAACACTGACTTCGTCTTTCTAACACACTTGTACTACTTCCTATTGTAGTAACAGGAGAAAAAATAATGAGTAGCAAGATTACTAGGTTAAAGGGGTAAAATGGAAAGTGGTTTGGGAGATAAAATTGGTAGAACTTAATTACACATAAAACATAAGGGCTCAAAAAAAGGAAGGAGTGTATGATAACTTCCAGGTTTCTCATTAGTGTGATTGGGTTTTTCTTGAGTTCAAGAATTTTCTGTGGAAATTCCATGAGAAGATGTGCCTGGGAAGGCATATAGTTCTAAAAACCAGGAAAACAATTTAGACTGGTAATAGAAACTTGGATTTCAATAGCATATGAAGCCATGTGGGTGGGTGAAGTCTCCTTTAGAGAGTGAAAATTTAAGGATGGAGAAATAGATACAAATCAAAGAAAGAACAATATTTCAAACACCAGAAAGTACAGAATTTTCAGAAGAAAGTGGTCAAAGTAACATTTAAAATATGTCAGTGAATAGACAAAGAAGTAATTTTTGGAAATTTAGTCATTGAAATAATATTGGAAATAGCTCTTATCCTATTTTTTGAAAAATACAATTAATTTGTATTCATGCAATATATTCATTTTCTCATATAGTATTTTGCTTAAAATATGATGCTCAGAACTTCTATTTATTAACGGCTGGTGATCAGAAGTGAGATTTTCTTAAATATTTGGAGTAGAAAGGGTAAAATTAAAGAAAATTAATAAGAACTAATCGGTAAATACAAATCTCATCTACTACAGTATTTGCTATTAAACCAGAGGATGTGGCTTAGATCCCTATTTATGCTAATTAGAACTCTTCTCCCCCCCCAAAAAAATTCTATAACATAGCCACCAATAATATGTCCCTCCCAATCATCTTGCAAATGCTATCTTTTGGATTTAGAGAATAAGCAAAGTACATTGTAAACCATGACTTACATAGAACAGGTGCCAAATAAATATCTGTTGAATTCAATTACATCATATCATAATACTTCAAACTTCAAACAAAAAAGTATCTATTACTGGCCAAGTTAACAACTTTAGCTTTAAATTGTATTCTAAATTTACAATTTAGCTTTAAATTGTAGTCATCATTATAGATCTACATACCTGAATCTGATAATGTGAGACTTGACGAATTCTTCCCTCAATGGAGACTTATAAAATGCATTTTTCACCTGTTCCAAAATATTCAAATTATGTCAGCAAGAACAATTTTCTGAAACTCTGCAAGTTAATTTGAAGCTTAAAAACATTTTATAAATTAAAAAAAAAAAAAAAAAACACAGCGACCAATATTTCACAATGTGCTGAACTTGAGGAATCTTTTTTGGCATTCTACTCTGTGATTTCCACTGAACTCTGCCTTGGAAGTTATAGAAACCCAGGAACCATAGTAGAGGGGCGGCGCGGGGGGTGGGGGGGACAAGGAGTGACATATGTTGTGCTACACTCAGAAAAGGACCAAAGAGAATTAACATTGATTTTTGAAAAATAAGTGCTTACACTCTGAGATACAGACAAAGGGAGACAAAGAAAATGAAATAATTCTGTCAAGTGATAGTTGGGTCATTGAAATGAGTGCATAACAGTGTCACGTGGCTCCCAAAGCTATAAAAAATTTTCTAATATCCTGGCATATTCTGAACCCAATTCAGCACTCAAAATGCTCTTTGGAAAGATCATGCAATCTGGGATACTCAGCCTAACACACTTCCTATGAGGTTTACTCTAATAAGGTGAAAGAATGCATTTTGTGGAGATATTTTTTACTACTATAAATAAGAATTCTAGCCAACTTAAAATTTTTAATTAAGAGTCAAAGTAAACATTGTCGAGTGTTTTTTGTTTTCTGTGTGTAGAGATTTACCAAACGTAGTTACTACAAGCTGGTGATTGGCAAACAATGAGCCTTTTCATTCTTTCTTACATTTCATTGAGTCTTCGTGACCAAGGACAGTTACTTTCATTATGAGACAAATCAGCACAGTACAAATGAGTCCTCTAATGACAGCATTCACTTGGAAATTATTATTGAATGATTTTGTTAGTTAAATAATTTCAAAATTATTATTAATTCTGAAGAGTATTAAAGAGTCCTGTCTATATTCCTATATGTTTCAGTCAGTCCGAATCTCATAAAATTTATTTTAGTGAATGGCACAAAGAACAAGAAAAATAGTTGCATCTTTTCTTGACCTTTTTAGTTCCATTTAATTCCCTTTATTTTACATATGTATTTAGCCTTAAAGGAGAACTTATTCCGATATTTTCCTGGCTGTGTACAAGTACAAAGAAAAGTTATCACCCAAGCCCTTGCTCTTTTGGCCTTTATTGGTTGTTTTTCCACTTTTCAAAATATTTGATTCATCCTTCAGGATGAATATTGTTGCCTTAAGGATAGAATGAGAATCCATGGATTTTCTATATACTTATGTACCAAGTATTTGTCCAAGATTAGATATTTTTAAATACTAAAATACTATTCAAGTATGTGTCTAAATAGTTTTAATCTTATGGTCTTTTGCCCAAGGTCTCTTCTTTAGGAAGTCTAAGATACCACAACCCTCACATTCTCAGAATTTTTGAATTCTGCTGATTAAGATTATAGGCCTAGCTAAGGAAGGGGGAACAGAAAGAACATAAAGGAATGGCCAAGGTCACTTGGTTCAGTTCTGCAAGACATGCTCTCTCAAGTCATGTATTGTCAGTTTTGTTTTATATCTCTTAGGTAGCCTCTTCTCCTTTTGTGAAGATAAGCAAGATCAGTTGAATAGATGTTTTAGAAGGTAGGGTACTAAAAATTTTGGTTAAAAAGTGATAGCAATATGGAGGGGAAAAAATGCTTACCATTGATTCAATTTTCTGGCTCATTTCTGTGAAATTTTTAGAAGCCTCTCTTCCAAAGTCACCATATAATTCGTCACTTGAAAATGATAATGTGCTGTAGTAATTATAGGTCTTCCTTTGATCTACAAAGAAAGAGATAAAAACACATCATCATACTTTTTATCAGTCGTGTGTAAAGTATCATCATTTTCCCATTTGGTGGTTGCTGGAAAGGCTGAGACAGGAAAGAATGTCCCTAGCCAGGTTACTATCTTCATCATCCTGCCCTGAGCTTCATGATTATCTCAGAAAGAAAGACAACAACAATTCATCATCATGAGTTTTAGAGTGTAAAAGCCATAACAAATGCTTGATGTTCCTGTGGGCTAATTAGTCATGTGTTATCCATTTCTGAATAAGCCACAAAAGGCAGCAAGTCACGCCATCTGAGCGTACTCACAGGGATAGATTCAGAAGCTTCCCAAGAGTAAATTTTATATTCCAAAAGTAGATTTCTTCCAGTTCAGTAAACTACACATCAATTCTGGCCAAACGGACTCTCGTGTAAAAAAAATTTATTTTGGCTAAAGAACGAAGTTGAAGGTAGGGCTTAAAATGCTAGGAGTTTAGTATATAGTTTAGGAGACTAGAGCCCCCACCTGGCACAACTTTCCAGGAACACTACTTAGTTTCACCTGGCTCCCTTGTCACTCTATTTCCATCCAATGGCCACAGGACTTGGTCTGTCTGCTTCCTTATCCATTGTCTCCACTTTTTGCACTCAGTTTAAGCAGCCATGTTTTTGGCCTGCAGAAGAACCAATGAAGCAAAGCTTTTTGTCTACCCGCCTTCACATGAAGCAAACACAGAGCTCTCAAAAGATTCATTCAACAAATATTAATGCCAACTACACTTTCTGTGAGAGACTCTGTGCTGAATGTTAGGAATACAATGGTGATCAAAACTATTGTGTATTTTTATTATAGGAAAATGGAGCATGCCTTACCAAATCTCAATCTCTATGCTTTTCTCTCTTGCTTCTAATTATTTCCCTTTTTTACTTAAATTACAAAGGGAAAGGAAATGAACATTGGGCACCTGTGTCCCAGGCATATTCACATATTTCATTTTATTTACAATAACCCACATAGAAAGGCAGTATTATCCACATTTATCAGATAAGGGCTACAGTCTCAGAAATTTAAATAAATTGCCTAACCCTAATATGACATAGCCAGAAAAGACGGAACTGGGCTGCAAGCCAAAGTCTAACTCCCAAAGCATAAATTTTGCTTACATACTGCTTTTAGGGTGGGAGGAAAAAAACCAAACCTACTCATTGAAGCTATAAGAGAAATCTCTTGTTATACACAAGTTATGCAAAAAAAAAAAAAAAACTACCCGTAAATTTCAAAAGAACATCCTGTCTGTCCAGAGTATTTGGTGAGACAGAGAGAGAAGCCTCTGGTCATAGTCTGATAAGGCCTGGAGTGATGCATAAAGGAGTCGGATGGCAGGCTGGAGACACTGAAAGGTCAAGGTATCCTAAGCATTAGCCACCCAAGTGAGGGCCTGGGAGGTTTTACCTTCCTCTCTCCTTCTTACCTCCTTCCCCTGAATGGCCAGTGTGACTTGAAATGCAGGCAGGTCCCTGGCAATATATACAATTTTCAAATAAAATTTTTAATTTATTGAAACCTTTACCTTAGGTCTACAGCTGGCCCATGATTCTGCATTTCTAACAAGCTCCCAGGTGATGCTGATGCTGCTGGCATCTAATCACATGTTGAATACTAAGTTTCTAAAGAGGAGGAGAATACTCTTCTATATCCTTAGACCTATTTGGATTTTTTAAAATCAAATCATTTTTAATATTGAATCATTTGAAATTGCCATTTGTATAGTTCAAAAATGGTCAAATGCTTCATATGTTTCAACCAAATGAAAGACTTATCTGTAGCCAATATTTTACTTTACTCAATAAACTCAAGCAGGTCATTAAGTGTCAAAACATATTTCCAGTTGCCAGAATTATGTAGCATGTGTAGTTCTTGAAAAGTATCATTGAGAGTATCAGCAGATAAGAAAAATAGGGATGAATGTGAGTTTGCTGATAATTTCTAACAGGTTTGTGATTCTATAACCTACAATGATGTTGCTCATAATAGATTCACTTCCTGTCATTCAAATCACAGAGGGGACAGAAATGTAGCTCCAAAGACCACTGGACAAAAATCTCACATAAAATTCTATGCCATCTTGAGCATTATGCCAAAACAATGTTTCTCTAGATCTAATCACTTCCATCTTTACCTATCTGTTTCTGTAACAGATTTGTTTGGTTTAGTTTGGTTATCTAGGTGTGTCACTTCCTAAATGGCACATATGCTATATCCAGTCTGTTTTTAGTTTACATCCCCAAACAGAGGGCAGGTTACAAATATGACAATAACACATAACACAACAACTGTTGTTTATTCAGGTGTGTTGTGTGGGTAGTGGAAGCTGTGCGTTCCATATTACTCAGTGGATCATCCAAATATTAGGATCCAGTAACAAATTATTGGAAAAATCTTGCCAGGTTTTTATTGTATGAATATGAATAAGATTTGTAAGTCTTATAAATACTTGGCTTAGAAAGAGGCAAAGAAGTATAAGAAACGTTTTCTGTCATGAAGGTAATGAGACTCCTAGCATTATTAGGAATTCCTTATGAAGTCAGACAAGCCAAAGTATGCCCCAAGAAAATGTCATAACTATGACTCACTCATTTTTTATTAACTATTCAATAAACATTAATTAAGTTTCTAATATTTGCCAGGATCATCTTAAGTTCTAGAAATACAAAAGTGAATAAAACATAGTCCTAGGCATCCATGGAGAAGAATAATGATGCTTACAATACCATGGGACTCAATATATTTATAACAGAACTGTAGAATTGTAAAGTTATTTTAGATATTCTTTTTTTATTAAAAATATGTCCCAGAGAAATTACCAAAATGCAGATACTCCAAATTCAAAGATCTGCATATAGGCAAATTCTACCAAAAGAAAAAACAAAATGCTTTACATTTAATGTTTTTTCTTTAACCTGCTCAGAAATTATCTACCTTGTTTGGAAAATTAAGACTGAATTTGTGTCTCCTGGCAGAAGAAGATCACCAATTTATGGATCACCATTTCTCTTTACAGGAAAGCAACTTCTGCAAATTCCCAATTAAATTAGAATCAAGTAATTAGCTTCTTTGTTTTCAGAGTCTTGAACATCAAAGCATTATCTAGTCACTAAGGGAGATAGTAAACCAATAGGTCATAGTGGAGTCAACTAATTAAAATCTGAGCAGAGTAGAAGGAAACTTCAGAAAGGTTGTTGTACTCTGGAAAAACAGTTCTGAAGTACCCTGGGGACCTTACTAATAACAGCAGTGTTCATGTTTCATCTAGCAGTGAGGCACCCGATTACTGCAGAGTGAACTTCTTTATAAGTAACCTTCTCAGTATATCCTACCTCTTTAATCAATTTTAATATATCCCGTGAGATTTGAAATAACAGAAATAGCCATTTATTCAAAAATATATCTCTGAGCATTTTTCCAACCTACTAGCACAAAATAGAGCCTACTTGTTCTCTGTGATCCCTGATTGTGTAATTAATGTATTAGACTGTCAGGATTTCAATGAGTTGGAATTCTTTTATCAAGGTGATTGCCCTAAGGCCTCAAACAACTCTAGGACACTGGACTCTACCTCTGCTATGGTTTTCTACTAATTAACACTTGATTATTGCTCATCAATGAATTTGAAATCTGAAATGCTATTCCCCGCAGGAAGTATTGCTTCATCAGAGATAGAAAAAAGAATTCTCCTTGGCTTGTGAAGATTAAACCTGAGACAAGGCAGCTAAAGAGTTCTTTGTACCAGCTATGCAAATGAATTGTAGTAATGAATGAATGATCCTGAGGCTAATCAAAACAGGAATGTACATGAGGAAATATTCAGAGTAAATCACATGATGCCAGGGCAGCCCATACTTACTGTATCTCACATAATGAACAATGAGTCCAATGCACACTGCCAGGACAATCAGGGATATAAAGGAGATGAGTCCAATGACCCATGGCTTCAAACAATTTCTCCTCCTGGCCCTCATCACAGGAGACCTGAGAAAGAAAGCAAATAGACGGACTATATCACAGTGTATACTGCATCCACTCCTTAAGTAAAACAGATATTTCTGGGGGAATTCAGAACACTCAGTTAGATGGTAGAATACCATTTTTGTTGAGAACACACCCCAGTCCCAGGCTCCTGAAACCAATCTGGCTCTAGCTACCTGAACTTTCGCCAAGTAATTTGACTTCTCTGTGCCTTAGTTTCCTTGTCCATAAAATGAAGATAATAATGGTAGTACCTATCTCATAAGATTGTTGTAAAGATTAAATGAATTATTGCGTGTAAAGTGCCTACAACAGTGCCTAGCATGTAGAAAGCGCTATATGTTAGCTAGGATTTATTGAGCCGGCTATGTGCAAGACACTGATTTAGGCATTGTAGCAGCTATGAAAATGTTTAAAGCCTGTTTCTACCATTCTAGAATCTTAAAAGGCCTATTAAATGTGTTACAGTTTGAACTAGACCAGGTTCCAGATAAAGTTTCTAATTCAATCTCTTTCTATATTTCTGGTTTATTTCCAAACAAGCTTTGAGGATATATATAAGAGATAATGAGAGGTCTCTTCTAAAGAACCTGAATGTTTGAGCCAACATTTACCTCTAAACTTCAGTGATGCTGCAGGAAATCCCTTCTTCATGAGACTCCCCCAACCTCTCCCATTTGTTCTGCCTTCAAAACACGTTACTGAAAAATGTTGGTCAACCTGTTTTTGTTTGATTAGTAAAGTTAGTATTTCCTTGTGTTATAATTGCTAAGCAAACTCAAAAGCTAGAGAAAACAATAAGTCAGAGTTGGCTAAAGAATTTGAATATGATATATTTATCATACTGGTAGAATCAGTGGCATGTATTCATACTTCCAAAACACTGTCTGATATGTGGGAACCAGGGGTACAGTGTGTTGTTATCCTGGAGGAGCACTGAGAATTGAATCAGAATAAAGAGAATTCTGAGTCCGCTCTTTCCTTACCAGCTTGGACAAATCATTTAGATTCTGAGCTGAGTTTCTCTGTCAGTAAGAAACAAGATACCCATTCTGTCTAAAGCACAGAGTTGACTGTGGGACTCAGAATGAGATCATGAATGTGAAAACTTGCAAACTGCAAAGCATTTTGCAATAAATAATTCTTGCTTACAGAAATCAAGGGGACTCTGTTCCCTGGTGATATATGTCCAGAAAGTGATATTATTTTGGTCCCTGCCACACCATCATCACATCCTATTTCTGCCCCTATATTCTGTTCTGTAGGAACATTGTTGCAGAAGTCAATAGTGTCATCATCGCTACTTGACTCTGCCTGTGCTAAAGGCACTGGGATGTAGTGGAAGGCTCCTGGGACTCTACTTGGTCTCCTTAATTCTTCCTGTGACTTTCCCATAGGGTCATAGTCAAGGAAACCTCATCTTCCTCTCCCCAATCTCTTCTATCTCCAGTTCTCCCTTGAGTAAGATTCCAAACACCTGTTCCTAGAATGGCAATTACTACAATATAAAAAGACTTCTTTGGGAAAAGGTTATTTTTTTAATGTGTAAATGTGCCTAAGAAGCTTAAAAACTGACTCTTGTTTTTTCATCCCTGAATGCTTGCTATTCACCTGTTGCAGAAGAAAGGAGATGAACAGAGCAGACGTAAGCAAAACTTGGGGGGAAATATGAGAAGGGAAGGGCTTCTCACTAATATCAAAACATGCCAGATAAAGAACATGAATTTATAATTGTAGGAAACATAATATAATTATCAAAAGTATATTATGACTATGTAGAATTGTGAAATATAAGACAGAAGTTCTATTTGTTTTATGATAATTTTTAATCAAGAAAGGATAATAAAATAATGCAGCCACTAAATTGATGAGGTAGAGCTACATGTATTAACATGTACAAGGTTAATCATATATTTTAATAAAAGTGTTGTAGAATAATATTCATTCTGTGTCCAGTTTCTGTAAATAATAAAACTATATATACATAGCAAAATATAAAGAGACACAAAATTATAAACAATAGGATGCGGAATGAGAAACTTTAATTTTAATGTACTTTTTGTGTTATGCTGGATTTTTTCTAACAATAAACTTCATGGCTTTCAAATTAAACAAGAGAGAGATTGAGAGAGAGAAATGGAGAGAGAGATTGAATTTCAAAAGATAGAAAAATAACAAGAAAGATTATACACCTTTTTGTGGAGTTTCTATTATTATCACACCCAAAGTACCAGTGTGTCCTTCTTTCCTGACTCCTACCTTTTACAACTCTTTCAGTGATGCTCTTTGGTGGCTTTAAAGGAGATAAGAGGAATAGTATAGGACAAAGAGAAAAGAGAAACCATCAAAAAATACTTTGAATAAACAAGAGAGAACGTTGCTGAGTCCTGTCGCCAACTTATGTATTGCATAGTCTTATACCAGCAGATTCAATTATCTCTCTTATTTTTTTCCACATGAAAAACAGGGATAATAATCACAGACCCCTCCTAACCTGATGAGCTATGTAGAGATGAAACTAATAAGGTATTTTATTACATCGAGCTCCCAAGAAGAAAATCATTGTACAACTAGCAAGGACTATTATTATTATCATCATTATTTTAATGTTTAATAATAATGGTAATGACCACATTACTGAGATGTTTGTCATTTGAAATACTATCTCTTCCCTTCCCAGTCTGTATGACATTGCTTTTTGAACTGATTCACTCTGTTTCTTAATTACTTTTTTGTTGCTTTCTCAGCAAATGATTCAATACTGAATTGCTCCAAATGAGTGTAGCAGAAGTTACTCCAAAAAATTAGTAAAATAGAGGAATAAAACCATTTTATATATCAACATACACATGTAATTAACCCTCCTCTGCACATAAACCCTTGTCCAATCATCACTTCAGCCTGTTGAAATTTATCTGAAGCTCCTCATGTAAAATCAACTTCACATGGACTGGTTGAATTCTAATAGCTTCAATGGCATCAAATTGCTTTCTATTATTTACTTTTTCCATTTGGAGACATATGTGAGTAGACAGTGAACATAGCAGTGACTAGAGCAGTTAAAACACAGGTGCATGTATATAAGCCCCAAATTGCCAGAAGTCAAATTAAATGTGCAGAGTTACATTACCATTATCACTTTTTAATATGTCATTTTTAGAATAGTATTTAAAAAAAAAGAGCAACGACAGCAACAAAAAAGCAAGGGGAAAAAAGGCAATAACATAAACTTCTTGGCAGGCCCTGGAGAATAAGTCAAGACTCGCAGTCCTTCATGGAAAAATTTACCATGGACTAATTGATAGGGGATTATGAACTCTTTTCTGAGTCTCTGTAATGGTAAGCAGCACTGATATTCTTAGTTCACATGTTTCACGGGATCAGTCAACTGGGCTGTTCTGAATCAACTATATCTATATCTATATCTATAAATTTGGCGGTGCCAAAGCATTATAATCAATTACTTAAGCCAGAGGTCGGCAAACTTTTCTGTAAAAGTTTAAATAGTTACTGTTTTAGGCTTTCTGGGCCACACATTCTCTGCTGCAGCTACTCAACTCTGCCTCTGTAGTTGTATGATACATAAACAAATGAACATAGGTCCAATAAAACTTTATTTCTGTACCCTGAAATGTGAATTTAGTAAAATTTTTACTTATCATGAAATAATTTTCTTCTCTTGATTTGTTTTCAATCATTTAAAAGTATAAAAGCCATTCTTAGCTCAAGCACTGTGCAAAAACAGGTGGTGGGCCAGATTTGGCCTTTGGGCTGTAATTTCGTAATGGCTGACTTACCAGTAGCCTACAAGTCAATGCTAATTGTGTTGGGGAGCTATAAAGGCCTTTTCATTTTTTAGTCTCACTTTCATGGCAAAGTTAATGTAGTCTATCTCCAATCCCATTGCTACTAACCTTGTTCTGGCAATTCTTACCAAAACTTGTCCTATAGCTTCATAATAGATTTCTCTTCTGTCTCCTCAATCTCTAAATCATTCTCCATTACAGTAAGCTGTCTTTCTAGAAGTGATATAGTCTTTTGGTGAGACCGCTTGAACTTCAAGTCAGCCTCAGTTATTCCCTCTCTGTTCTACAAGTTTTCAAGCTCTTAGTCTCTGCTCCTGTTGCCTCCTATGTAGAGTAACTTAAAGTCTGTTCTTTGCCTGCATTATAAAAGCCTGTATGTATTTAAAAGCCAGATCAAAAAGTCCCCTTCACCTCAGTTAGGTCTATTCACCCTTGAGTATCATGTTGAAGTATGCATTTTGAGCTCCTTGGGAATAGGGTCTAAGCCTTACTTATCTCTATATTCTCTGACTGTGTGTTCAAGGGATGTTAGTAGAGAGAATTAAAGTTGACTGAACCAAACTGAACTGACCATTTCTCAGTACCACAGTATGGGTTTTAATCTCTCTCAAAGCACTTCTGGTCTGCCCTAGTTTTAGAAAAAAAACTGGAATATTACATACAACAAAAGACAGGCCAAACGTTGTGAAGAATAATTGCTATTTAAGTAAAGCCTGATTTTCATAAAACACTTTATATAATGATGAGACTTTATGGTTAACATTTTTATTTCATCTCTGTTTAAAATATATGATTTTCCAACTGTGATTCGACCTATCTACCATAAAGTGCTATCATAGTACAGAAAGTAACAAATGAAAATAAAGGGACATTAATTTCAGAAGAAATATATTATTTTGGGGGTCATTAAATGTCTGCATGTTACAATATTCAATAAATAAAGATATTACAATGAAGTAACAGCATAGTACCTTATGACATTGCTAATTCCCTGTTAGTACATAAGATTCAAATTTTAAATTAATGAATTTTATTCAGTTTTTATTTTGTGTTTGGCTCTAGCTTACTTCTTAGCTCAATGGACTGTGCTTCCTTGTCCTATCCACACAAATACTTCAGATGCTTTTTTTTTTGTGGAAGACTCATACCAGCAGGTATTAGTGAGATCTGCAATCTTTTTTATACTTTCTAGAATAAGACTATAAAAATATCCAGGGTGGAACTAAAATTTTGTATTTGTGTGCATGGATCATATTTTTTATTGCTGTTTAAAAAAAAACAGTAGAAACAAATAACTCCTTAATAAAATTGCAAGTAACATATTCTGTCCTGTCTACTGTTACACAAACACATCTATAAAGGGTCTAAAAGCATCATCCAGGTCCTTGGGCTGAATTATGTGTGCATTCCCTACAATAATAACTATAAATTGTTCTCATAGAGAAGTTATAATTATACTAAGGTGGTAGTCTAATTACCAGACAACTGCTTCCGTTTTCTCTTTATAGCACCAAGACAAATGGTGGGAAATTCATTGTTTTTATTATAACTGTTTTTCTTTTACTTTTTTCACTTGTAGATATTTATTTATTTATTTGATCATATATTTGATCTCTTTTTATATTCCACTTCATTCTGCACTGGATTAAGGTGGCTTACAAGGAGATGTATATAAAATATGTGGTATTAAATTAAGTTTAGAAATGCAAGAACAAAGCAAAACATAAGTGAAAACATGGAAATACTACTAAAACTGTATTTCATAATTCCCATCTAGACATTTCCTTAAGTCAGGCCACAAAATTTGTAGCTTTCTAGCAGCCATCTCAAAAACAAAACTAAACAAAATGATGCAAACAAGTAAATCGTGCTCAGGTACATTCTTCACAGCACCTATAAGATAAAAACTGAGCAATTGTTCAGCAACAATACAGTTATTTAAATTTTTCTTAAAATTATGTAATGTAATGAACTGTATTCTCTAAAATATTCTTAGCACAGAAACAAAAATTAGTATTACAATACTCTTAGAAGGTTTCTCAATACTAACAAATGCACCAATTATTATTTCATAAAAGCGATTTGATCTGTGAAATAATTCAGATACCAAGCTCTATGATAATTTTTAAAACATCTGAGAACACTTCACTAAGTATTACTGAAGTGGCTCTGTATGGCATTTTACATTATAAAATATCTAGTGATTATTGAAATCATAGATATAAAGACATAGCTTATAACAGTGGTAAGTTTTTCATAAATGTAGTATTAGCACAGTAGGAAATTTTGAATAAATATTATGAATGAGAGAAAACTCTACCACTCATTAACTGTTAACTTAGGCAAAACCCATAGCTTAATCATTCCTATAATTTAACCAACCATAAAACTCTAGTGATAATATCTTTCCTCCCACCTACTTTAACAGAAAGTTGTGAAGATAGACTCTGATATCATTAGACTTTGCTAGATACATATACTATATAAGTATTAGTAGCAACTCAACAGTAAAAAATGTCTCTGATCTCCACTGTGTTATCATCAAGTTCTTTATTAAGTTCCCAACCAGATACAGTACAGCATTGAAAATTACAAACTGAGGTTTAAGTTAACACTTTGCCTGACCTCTAGAAATTTACTATCACACATAGATGGGGAGCAAAAAGTTCAAAATTATTTTTAAGTAATTAAATATAGAGTTTATAGAGAATTTATAGATTGAGCTATTTTAACCCTTAATTCCATTAATATACTTGTTTTTTTCCTCTCAACTCTTTCCAGTTCTAGATAATAAACTGGCATGATCTGAGTAAACAACTTTGAATGCAGCATTTTCTAGTAGAAATATTGACAAGGAATGCCATTGCAACTTTTCATAGAAAATTATACACACTTTAAAATGTAGTATATAAATAAGAATTAATAGAGAATGTGTGACTATGTCATGGCAGGTCTATCAGAAGAAAGATGATTGAAAAACTTGAGCTACAGACACGCTTGAGGCTGCTAATATATAACACAGACTTTCATTGACTTTCTGCAATGTTAGATGTCTTTCTACCAAATCTTTCTCATGATTTTGTCTAGATATCCTACGAGAGTTGCTATGATACAGTGGAAATATCTCTGAACCTGAAGACCAATGACCAGTGTCTTAGTCCTAAGGATTTTCATTTAAGGACTAAGTGTTTTTATCTAAGTCCTGAGTTTTTCGGATGAGAAATCTGAGAACATATTCAGCATCACACAAATTCCAGCATCCTCTAACCCACAACTTGTATGATGTTGAATGTGCTCTCATTTTCTTCATTTGTTAAAAAAAAACAAAGAGGATTTAAAATGACCTAGATACTCTCGAATTTTCACCAAAGCTAGTGTTTCATGCCTCACATAACCTAGAAATAGTTAATATTATTATAATTAAATTTAGCACTTATTAAACAATAAGCTCTAACATAATATTTAAAATGTATCACTTTTCTGGTGGCTATATGCCAAATAATTTGGATGGTCAAAATAAGGGACTACTAGTCATTAGAAATAATACAAGTATCATACATATAAGTAAGACATGAAGTTCCTTTATTACTTGAATCCTAAGCCAATTTTAAAATCCATATACCCATAAAATCTAGTTTATATAAGCCACTGAAGAATCTTAAAATTGAAATGTGCCCCTTGAAACACACGTTAAGACCCCGTGCTGTCCTCCAGTTTGCTATTTTTCCCTGGCAAGATTCTAAGCCACAAACTAAGAATCCCTCAGGTAATCTAAAAATTTCCTGTCTGAATTAACTTTGTAATGAAAGACAATTGGAAAATGTTTGAACTATTTTAATGTTTATATTATTCTTCCAAAAGTGAGACTTCTTGATTAATGAATTTTCTGCTCCAATTGTTGAACTGTAATTTATGCAAGTATCGAGTCTTAACTTTTAGATGGAACATGAGATTTGTGAAATTGATTATTATATACTCACTTTAACTTAATTAGACTCTAATGTATTGGCATTGTAATAACATTGTGACATATGTTCAGATTCATGTTAGAATAAAGTAGAATTTGCTGTGCAAATTAATAACATAATATTATAATAAAAGTATTATTTAATCCAAAAGAACCAAATATTTTTAGTTACCAATGTCCATAACTTTAATTTATGTCTATATGCTGATGGCTACCAAATCTGTAACTGCAGCTCAGATACTTGTCTAAACTTCAGACCCAGAGATCTACCTGCCTACTGTTCATCACAACAGGATATATCTGTCATTATTCAAACTTAACATGTTCGTGGTAGAGATTCACAGGTACCTATCCTGAATATTTGTCCTTTTTCTTTAATAATAGAATCTTGGATTTGGGTTGAGCACATAGCCACTTGGAAAATAGAATAACATCCCTTGTCCATAGGAGTCTCTATTTGAATAAGTTCTGACCAACGTAGTCTCTATTCTGATGGCTAAAATCAAGGTGTGCATGTCACAGCTGGAATACGTATGTGTTAGTCGGAACTTGGGTAACCATATTGAACCATGATTCAGAGGATATATGTTCATGTTGGTGGGGCAGCATGATAGTAGGAGCATATATTCCCAATTACTTTGTGAACCTCCCTATCAGTCCTTATCTGCCTGCTTTCAGACTTATTTTACATTAAACCGAAATAAATTACATTTCATACACTAAAGCCACTTTACCCTAGGTTTACTGCCTCTCACAGCTAAATCTAGTACTATTACAATATGCAAAATAGATTAGTCACGATCAAAGTAAATTGCTATTTTTAGGTAATTACTTTTGGGAAAAGAGGACATCAAAAAACATATTTACTAATTTTCTTATAATTTATGTATATGAGGAAGATGATAAAAATATTTTTACTTAATATTCTCTAGCAGCATGATTTTGAAATACAAGTAATATGTCTAATACTAATAAATCAGGAGATCAAGTTTCCATCAATGATTTCATTGTAACAAGCTCTGTGACTTTAAGTAAATGACTTCATTTTTTTGCTTAGTGGGAGAAGGTCTGGGCTCGACCATCAGACAACTTGACTTTAGTCCTGGTTCTGACTTTCACCAGCTAGGCGGCTCTGAGCAACTTAGTCACCCTCTCTAAGTCTAAATCTCCCCACCTACAAATGACAATAATGATAGGGCCTGACTATAAGATTCTTCTAAGGGCTAAATAAAATAACATTTACAGAGCAATTGGCGTCCTGCCAGGCATACAGTAAATGCTCAACAAATGTTTGTTTTGTCATTATTCTTCCTTCATAAGGAGATATTAATTTTTTTCTTTTTCAATTAGAGTTGACATTTGATATTATTTTATGTTAGTTTTAGCACAGTGGTTAGAAATTTATATAATTTATGAAGTGATCCCCCCAATAAGTTTAGTACCCACCTGGCACTATACATAGTTATTACAATATTATTGACTATATACTTTGTGCTGTATTTTATATCCCCATGACTATTTAATAACTACCAATTTGTACTTCTTAATCCCTTCACCTTTTTTACCCAGCCCTCCAACTCTCATCCCATTTGGCAACCATCAGTTTGCTCTCTGTATCTATGAGTCTGTTTTTGTTATGTTTGTTCATTTATTTGCTTCTTTAGATTCTACATATAAGTGAAATCATATGGTATTTGTCTTTGTCTGACATTTCTCTAGGTTCATCCATTTATCACAAATGATAAGATTTTATTCTTTTTTGTAATTGAATAAAATTTCATTGTATATATGTATCATCTCTTCTTTATCCAACCATCTATTCATAGGCACTTAGGTTGCTTCCATAGCCTGACTATTATAAATAATGCTGCAATGAACATAGAGGTGCATGTGTCTTTCTGAATTAGTGTTTTGGATTTCTTCAAATAAATACTCAGAAATGGAATTGCTGGGTCATAGGTAGTTCTATTTTTAATTTTTTAAGGAAACTTTGTACTGTTTTTCACAGTGGCTACACCAATTTGAAATTCCACCGACAGTGCACAAGGATTCCCTTTTCTTCACATCCTCGCTAATACTTGTTATTTGTTGATTTATTGATAGCCATTCTGACAGGTATCATACGAATGACCAATAGACATATAAAAGATTCTCAATGTCACTAATCATCAGAGAAATGTAAATTAAAACCACAATGAAATTAATTTGTTTTTAAAGTGGGTAGGAAAATCCCTCAAGTTCCTCACGTGTGCCTGAGGAAATAAGGAGAAGATAGAGCAGGTGAGTCTCAAAGCCTTAGTCCCACTCCACCCATAGAAACTCTGGTCCATGTAACAGAGCTTTGCATTAGGCTTTTTGTGCAAAAGGGATTCAACTGGTAAAGGAAATGTGGAAAAACACTCATCTTCGGACCTGCCTGGCTCTAAGAAGCTATAAGTCAGGCCAATGGTCAGCCATTAAGTGTAGAGTTTAGTGTAAAGATTTAGAACTCTACTTATGAAGCCTAAATCTAGCTTTGCTGTTGAATTCAGTAATATATGTCCAAGTGCTTAATTATGGCTTAAAAGTATTGTATAGAATGAAAGATTGGTTTGAAATGTTTTGGATATATTATTTGTTATCTCTGGTATTCTCTTGATTAGGAAAGTTGAGACACTAAGATTAAGCTAATTGTTTGAAGAACACAGAAAGTTAACTCTGCTTAACCAAAAGAGTACTTGTGATTCCAGGAATCATGACATAGTGGAGGAAGCAGGGAGTACTAGAAAGTACAGAAATAGAATTGGAGCATGTGTGTTCAAACTCCAGCTCCACCAATCGCTTACTCAGAGATGTGGAAGTCTCAGTCTTCCTAATATTTGGTTTCCCTATTTCTAAAATTATGGTAATATTAACAGTCTGTCTCACAAGGTTGTTGATAGATACCAAATAAGAAAATGTGTGTTAAAATTATGTATAAAGAACATACATATTATATATAATGCATATATGAATATATATTTTTACTATATGTACTCTTCTGAATTTTACTAAATGTGACCTGACAAGTTTTAATTTACAATGACTAATTTTTAAAAGGTCATATATTGCTATACAAGTTTAAATAGTAATAGTAATAACAGTCACAATACTATCTCCTTGGTCATATAGACACCCATGTTAATTTAACTCTTCTACTTGACAACATTGGGTTCAGCATACAGGTCAACTGTGAGAACAGATTCTATCTCTAGCATTGACTGGCACACCCATTCCTATGACCACATGCAAATTACCTAATCTTTGAATGTTATATCCCTGACTTTATAGAACGCAGACAGCAGTGCTTCCTGTCTACCAACCTCAGAGGTCCATTTAGAAGATTACCCATTGAATAATAACATTGTTTCCTGCAAATTTAACTTTTATATCTTTAACACACTAGACAGTTAAATATCTTTAGTAGTAGAACCACCTAAATAGATAAAAGAGACTGTGTGAGGATGGTATAAAATTGTGATTAAGAGCATAGGTTTAAAGTGAAATAGACCTGGCTTAATTCCCAGTTCTGCCATTTATTGCCTCTGGGTAAATAATGTTACTTGTCTAAGCCTCAGTTTCCTCATCTATAAAATGAGCATAATAATATAACTTTAGGTTGTTATAAAGATTAATGCACATGATGTGTTAGAAAAGTAGCTGGCACATAGTACGTGTGAAACAAATAATAGCAATTATCTTCTTCTGCACTGACTCATAGTTTGACTTTAAATAGTGCTAAATCCTTCTATATCTGCTTTTGCAGCTTCACGGAAAAAAAGACATCATCTGACAAACTTCAGATGAAATGTTGCAAGATAAGAATTTAATGATGACTCTATGATACTTTGGATTCCCTGAAGCTTAATTCTAGCATCTCAGAAATATTATTTTAGAAATCTCAGAAATTGCCCAACCATGCAGGTGATGTTTATACCTGGGAGAAAGTTGAGCTTGCAGGTTCTGGCATGACTTGGTGTCTCTGCAGCCCATTTTTTCTTTCTCAACCTCTTAAAACTTTCCTAATCTCTAATCCACTCATTTCAAACCTACTAAATTATGCTTGAAACTGCGAAAGCATTCCTCACAGTTCTCGCCCACCATCTTTGATGAGAATATGTCCAAAGGAGTGTGCTTTGAGAAATTCTTACTGCAGTTCTTTTAAATCCTGACCCTGACAAAGCAAGAAATGTAGCTGAAGCACTCCTTTCACCATCTACCTTCTTAGAAGACATGATCCACAACTGCTGGACTCACTTCATTCTCAAGCACTAAAGCCATCGGGTGTATTTATAAACCTCAGTGCAAATATTAAAGCACATGATGTTGCTTTTTTTCTTGAATGTTTTTATTTATTCCCTCTTTATATTAAAGCGATGACATATTTTTTGAGGAAAGTAGACAACGATGAAAGAATAACAAAGGTCTATTGGACAGTTATAGTTACTAGAGACTTATGAATTCTTTCCATGAAATGCTGCACTAGAATGAACTTGATTTTCACACAATAACAAATGTAGTTCTTTTTATAAAATAGTGATGATGTAATTGAAATGTTATACTCTCAGTCACTGATCACCTTTGAGATAGTGCAGAAAAAATTAGGTCACATTCTTATTTAAATACAGTTTTAAGAAAAATAAATAAGGGCATTTCATGCATTCTTTCATGTTTTTTAAAAACCTTTCGATAAAAGTAAAATTATACCACCATCTTTCTTCCTTCAGCATATCTGTGTGTTATTTTATATTAATCTGTCTATGATCTGTTTCTTTGCCTATACATCGCCTAGGCATGTATGTATATACATATAAACACATTTTCTCCACGCATGGATATGCATGTGTGCATGTTTTCCATTTCTCTGTTACAGTGAAAACTTTCCACAGACTCTTCTTTTAGTTCCCCCATGTGATAGACAATGTGTTACAATAGAAACCGTGTAGACTTTAGAGCCCAAAAGGCCAAGGTCAGATTCTAGCTACAACACTTACTAACCATGTACAATCTGAGCTGCAGTTATTTCATCTTTTAAAAGAATGATCACAATAAGAGCTTCTCAAGGTATTGTTAAAATTAAATAATAGCATTTTGCAAAATGTATAATACATAATAAATGCTCAACAGATAGTTTTCTTCCATGAGAACGCAATGAGAACTTGCCAAAAGTTGTTACATGGACCATGACTGATCTTAGCTGAAGGAGAAGTGAGACCCAGTGTCAAGCACTTGGAGCTCAATTATATAGTAAATCTGGGCCTAACCCTCTATAGAGTGGCCCTTCAGCATCACTATCTATTGACTAATTTCAGGGGGGATCTGGCCGGATTCGTTTTATGTTGAGGTTTTCCCTGTAAACAAACAGATTTTTAATCCAAAAAAAGATGACCCTCTCTGACACAAACTGCAAATCATGTCAGTCTCCTCCTTTCAGTTTCCAATACCTTCTGAAATTACCCTCTCTTCCTTAATCATCACTATGTTGCATAAATGAGTACTCCTTGCCCTTGAAGAAAAAGGTGACTAGGGAGAGAGTACCTACCATTAAGATATAATTATACCAATTTAAATGAAACAGAAGGCTGCCTCTTTTAAAAGCTGACCCACTTCACTTCTGCTTTAATTTATTTCCATCTTACAAGTTCCTTTCTTTTTTTATGGCTTTTCGCAGTATCGGTTTTTCTCGAACTTTAGTGAAAATAAAAATTACCTCGCGTAACTTTTAGAAATACATTTTCCATGCCTCAATTAGAGAGTCCTGGAATGAAAACTGGACTTTTCTATTTTTAATAAGCATTGTGAATTTAATTAAGTGAATTAAGTGAATTTAATGCAGGGGCTCCATGGGCCACACATTGAGAGATAATCTTACCCTACTGAGTAAAAATTAAAGTTGTCCACTGTGCTTAATTTGCATAACACTCATTTCACCTTCATTTATCTAAACAAGTATAGATATAAATGTCTATGAATTTGGTCTGCTCACCTTGAATTTTTATCAGTGGTTACTGATGAATACAGTTAGCGTATAGCCCCATCACCAATAATATATTATTTTCTTCCCAACTCCCTTCCTTATAAACTTATTCCTGATAACATTTTTTTAAATCTTCTACTGTGGGTGTGTGTTTATAAAACCTATGTGTTGATCTTTTCATGCCAACAAATAGTACAAAATAAGAGTTTGGGAGAAATAACAACATAAGAAGAATGTTTACTCGGATTAAATATCTTCTTACCCTTAAATTCTAAAATAGTGGTTCCCTTTTAAAACAGGTAAAGTGGGGGAGGGACTATAAGAAATTTGGCAAAAGAGGAAGAAGCATGCCATGTGATAAAACTATCCTCCTGTTTCTTATATGTCTTCACAGTTATGAGCCAATATCCTTAAAAAGAAATTGTCTACATATATTCAGATATTTCAATAGTACCTTTTTCATAAAAGCATTCCTGTTGGTACACTTACTCCAGCAAACGTGCATAGTAAATTTAATCCCTTTCCACTCTCGTTCACTATCTTAACACTTTCTAGAACTCAAACATGGATGTACTCCACTTTTTATACAATTTTTAGATCAAAAAGGTGTTTTTTTTGTTTTTTATATTTTTCCTTGACAGGCACCATCCATCTACCCTGAAACAAAACTAAAAATTTTTGCTTCAAATTAGAGACTATATGCAGAAAAATTCACTCCAATACCCCCTACATTATAGCTCCTCTATACAAATTCCAGACTCACTTAGATCTAGCATAGAAAAATCTGAAATCTATTTAATATCTTGAGTTTGGTAGAGGTTATATGTTTAAATAAAAGCATTCTTTTCTGTGGTAGTGTTCTTAATGATAATGCAGATTAAAAAGGTGGGACATAAAACCATCATGGATTAAGAGAAGTACTTGCAAAAGGCAGGGAGTCTGGAAAAGTCTGACTACATTTGTAATACTTGTAGCTCTTAATTTCTTCATTAACATGTGCATAAAAGTAGTAAACTTCTCATAACAAGTATGTAAAACTTTCTATCAACTACATAGACTGTTTTTTCCTATTAAGATTCCATTGGAAGTTTTACATTTTTCAAGCTGTTTTCTTCTCAAAGTAGAAATTAATTTTTAAAAATATGCCAAAATATCAATCGAAGAAAATAAAATTTTAATCCGAAAATAAAATTATTTTCAGAATCCAAACTAGTACACTGAAAATTTGTTACTGTTTACTTTCTAACTTTGAAAGAAAACAACTTTAAAATAATTATGATTTACCTATTAAAAAAGTTGATTGTGTCCAGATACAACTATAATTTAGTGATATTGTCTTCTTAAATTATTTCTTATTCTTTCACAACATGTGCTTTTTAAATTTAACTATTTACTTACAGAAATAACTGTAATTTGGATCTATATGATTTCAGATTTTTTATCATATATAACTTTGAAAATAAGAGTATTTTTTCAATCAAACAAAGCCCAAGCTAAAAAAAGTGTTCTAATCTTCTCGAAACAAACAAAACTAACTAAAAGACAGCTGTCAAAAAAATGTACCTTTACCTTTTATTGAACTCTTCTAAAAATATGTAGAAAAACATTTTGCGATGGGATATAGAACAGGAAACATGAATATAGAAAGAATAGAAATCTATTTCTTGACATAATTTCATGTTAAATATCAAAAGCATTTTTCTATATCAAACAAACAATAAATCAGAGATTTTCACATTCCTTGGTGTGGTTTATGTCATTTTTAAATGACGCTAACTTAAGACAAAGAAAAAGGGAACTCACGAATACATTGCTGACCAGCAAGGAGTCCTGTGGAGATCGAGGTCTGCAGTCAAGTGAGTACATTCGGGCTCTATCAGCTGCTTCCTGGGCTGGATGGAGGTGAAGAAAGAAGTCACTGATGATCTAAACAGAACCAGTCTGACGGGTCTTGGCTAGTGTGTTCGGGACTATTTGTGTAACCAGTACGACAAAGTCAAATTTTATAGGGAGCTAGAGAACATAAATTATAAACACTTTCTAGGAGTGGGAACTTAAAAGCTATTGTCTTAAGATTATAACTTAAACATGTTAACATAAACCAGAATATTTATAGGAATCAGATGTTTAAATCTAGAAAGAAACTAAAATCATCTTGCTTGGCCTCTTCGTGTTTCCAATGAAGACAATAGGTTTAATTAAGTTAAATGACTTGAGCAAACAATTAAGCCATAGTTTATGAACCACCAAATCAGGACAAACACCCATATTTTTTAAACTTTTTTGACATGACTTCCACTCTACCATGCACATAATGAAAGCTTTCCTTTGGTATTGACTATAAGTCAGCTGTTAAAAATACAATAGAGATTAGAAGAGCATTAATATTTTAAAATTATGTGGCATCATTCATCTAGAAAAGTCCAGTAGTTTACAAACATTAGCCCCCAATTGAGACAGTATATTTTCTTCATTATACTGGAGACAGGTATATCAGCCAACAATGAGTCATTACTGTCTTATTTCTGGGAAGTAAATAATGTATTTTTTTTTAAATGTGTTCACAGACGTACATGCAAATATCTGTGTATTTGTGTCAGGTATAATCTTTAAATTGCCTTCCCTAATCCCCATAAACTATATTAGGTGTTTATCCTCTGTGCTCTCATGCTATAACACTTACCTTATTATACTAGAATTTTTTGTTTGCTTGTGTCTTAACTCCACTGTGAATAAGTAACAGACAGCAGCCCTATTCCTAACACATATGGGTTCTTAAAAATATGTGTGGAAAGGAGGGAGGGAAGGAAGATATAATGGGGTATGTGTGACGAGTCCTAAAAATCACCATAAAGAAAGCAAATAAACACTGTTTATTATTACTACACATCCATCTAGCCAATGGCTTCTCTGAACGGATGTAGAAGTTGGGATCCACAGCAAAGTGTGGGCTTATACTGCAAAGAATTGAATCTCTCTCTAACAATAACTCCCCAAAACCTCTAAGTTAGTACACGCTATACTGGAACCTAGAGAGAGCATCGTATCTACTCTTTGTTCCTGGCCAATAGATCACTTAATGCTGTTGAGTAACATGTATACTTACTTGAAGTTATTCAATATATAGAAACAGTTTTCTGACTACTCCCTTGAAAGTACAATTTAGCCAAAAATAAAGAGGTAACAATAATGAAGTAAAAACTTTCATTTTATGAGTTTAAACTGTTCTTATTCTACAGCCTTTAAAAAGCGAAATCTTCACCAACTAAATGTTAATACTGGCTTAATAATGTTATATTCTATTTTATACTCATTCAATGAAAATATTGATTATACTCTTGCTTTCAAAGAAAAACAGATTCCTCCCCAGTGTGACTTTGAGCCAAGACTTGTCAGACTCATTTTAACAGAATTTCAGGACTTTTTTTTTTTTTTCCTAAAATCCAGATTCCAAACTCAAATAAATTTTTTATGTGGTCCTATGGTCTTGTATATTTAGGTTTATGTACACCCAAAAATGAATTTTTGAAAACTATGAATATAAACTAGAATTTATACAAAACCAGAAAACCAGAGATTAAGGCTATATAAATAGAGGATAAGTGAATGTCAGCCTAAAGACATCAAAAGATTTTCATAATTACATCCTTTCTATATTAATAGTCTTCATTCAGGCTACTCAAAGAGCATTAACAGTCTGTCATCAATTTCATGATATTACTTACACTTCGGTAGAAATTTGAAGAATGACAGGGGAATAAAAAAGAAGAATGAAACTTCAGACTCTATCCATAGAATGGAGCATTTTGTGTATTTAGGTTTTTATTTGCTAGTTACTCTTAGAGTTTTAGGATACATAAGCAAAGTAAATTATTTTTAAATTAATTGATCTCTAAGAGAAAAAAGGCTCTTAGAGCAAAACCTTGTCTTTCATTCAAATATTTATTTTCTGCATTGTTGCTTTTTCTGAAATCATAAATGTTATTTTGCAATTCTTTTAACCTAAACTATGGTGTGAAGAAAATTTATTCAAAGATTTATCATTCTCTTTGTGTCCGAGATCAGAGCAGTCTGTCCTCCCTGTTCCCTGTGCAATGTGAAAGCAGAGTTGGAAGAAATATATTTGTGGACTTGAAACCCACAGTAGATATGTTACATCGCATAACTAGTAAAATACCAACATAACCATAGGCATTTTTAACAGCCAACAAACTATTTCATCGTCCTTTTTATACTTATTAGTGTCATAGCAACGAGGCATGTGATGGCTATAAGCGTGGATTATGCTAAAGAAGTATAGTGCCAGTGTAGCTAGTCATGGATGATTTTTATCATTGTTTAAATATCCCCTGGCTTGAAACAAGTTATTTTATGCCTGCTAATACATGGATACATATACATGGCAGTCTGATTAATTTATGGAAGCCCTCAAAATTATACCTAAATTATGTCTCTCTAATGCTAAAGCAATCCTTTTATTGGTCAATTTACTGGGTTGTACATTACAGACTGACCAATGTAGATAAACTAGTGAATGACCTAGTTATCAGATAAACACAGTTATTGTCATTTGTGAATCCATTTCCTCCTACCCATGCACCTTAATTTATTTAAGCTGAGAAAACAAAGAACATCAGCATAATTAACCTTTGCTTCTATCTCAGCAAAAAGAGGCCATGTAAAAGTATTGCTGAAGAACAAGCTATTACTGTGTGTCACTGACTTTCCTTTTCTTGGTCTTATTTTCTTAACCAAAATGTGATTTGTTTTCTCTATTCTTCTATAAGATATTCTGCATCTGCTATAACTGTCTTCATGATGCTGGAGTTAATTTTTCTGGGTATTACTGGAAGGCTCTGCTAAACTTTGCAGTACATAATAATATATAAAGTAAAAATCAGAGATAAGGTTTTTATAATTAGCAGGCAATAACAATGTTAAAACAATATTTTTATTGTATAATTTATTGGTATATACAATACAGACTGGTTAATATTATTAAACTAGTGAGTATATGAAGATAATGTTTTGGGGCCTATATTAATTTTAAAACAGTAATTTTGCATCAGTCTTTGAAAAATATTTTTAAGATTAGTCAATTTCATGTTGAGGGGTCAACTTTCAGTCTCCCGAAAAGACTCTTCCTGGGATGTGAAGTAAATTTTTTTATCTATACTTTACAAGTAAACACTCCCTAAAATATACAATAAATTGATAAAATTCAAGAAAAAGTACAAACGCAAATAGGTTCTATGTATTTTTTTAAACATACTTGCTCTGATAGAGCTACAAATTTGGCTTTGAACTTCCTAGCAGTAAGGATAACATAGAAAACTTAGAAAGTTTACAATTCTCATTATTAAAAGGCAAGAAACACTTCAAGAGAGAAATTCTCCTGCCACTAAATGAAGAAATTTCTCATATATAGTTACACTGAGCAATGCATTGAATAATATCAGCAACATTTTTATTGAAAACTAGAAGAGGATTTTATATAACTATTTCTTATAACAAGTTTAAAGAAGCCTATGAACATAACTTTGAATTTGAAATTGGTGACAGATTTTTATAGGAGTATTTATGTGGTCATGAATGTATATGTCCACTGACTTAACTTGATAAAAAGATAGAACTCAAAGTATGTATACTAGAGGTACCATGTTCCTTAGAAGAGCTTTCCCAACTATCACTTCTCTCAGAAGACCTTTATGAGAACAGAATAGGAGATAGTCTGAGTTCATATCCCTGGCAAAGGTCTAGAGAGATAGATTATATATTGCTGATGGAGGGAAGATCAATCTACCTTCTTAAACCAAAGGGGCAGTTGACAGAATCAATAGTTTATCAAAACTGAGGAGCTGGATGAAATTTCACATTTAAATAAAATCCCATGAGATTATGATTTCAGACTAGAGTAGACTAGAGTATCTTTACTCAGTAAATCTGGTGCGGTTTGTATTATTATGTTTTCATTGCTTGGTTACTTGTACAATGTTTCACAACAGGAAGATTAATGCAAAATTGTTTTATTTTTAATCCAATCAAGACTTCCAACCATGATGTATCGAATCTCCTTTTCATATTCCTTAATGAAATTTTGATAGATGCCATCATTTTCCACGAATTTCAGCTATTAGAACTTTTGTCAATGTTAAAACTTCAGTTGTGCATCTGATATAAATAGGATCATATTCTTTTCCCCTCAATACAAGCTTAAATTTCAATGCTGGCTGCTTGGAGTAGAGAAGGTAGAAGGAGGTCTGACTCCTCCTTCCTCACTGTTAGCCCCTCTAGTTTTGGAATCAGAAAGAGGAGATAAGGGTGGTAGAACTCTACATAATCAGCCATGTGTAGGTGTGGGAAAGTGTCCCAGCTCTTTTCCTTGTTCGATTTAGTTTTGTCTACTGCTAATAGTTTCTGCTATTGAGAGCTCTGTGCTGCTGATGTGCTTGGTTTTGTTCAGATGGCATTCAGCTTTACCCTGGCCCTGTAATCATTGAGGAATTTCTCAGGGAAAGAAACCATGTCCACTTCGGGCTCTGACACCAGTTCTGCCCCTAACTACTCTAGCTGTAGTTTCCCCTCACTTAGCAGCCATACTGTCCCTTTGCTCCGTGCTACTTTGCACATAGCCATAGTAGCCACTGAGATCATCATCTGAACCCTCCAAGAGCCACAGGACACCGAGTTAGGGTCAAGGGGGATATTTATTCCCTCTCAAAAATGAACTCTAGTCCCTCTTACCTGTTAATGTGAGCTACTCCAGTGAGTTCCTCTTCTTCAAATATCTGAAGACTAGACATAAGCAGCTGCCTTTGGTTCATAGGTGTCTCTCAAACTTTAGGTGGCAAATGCTTAACTCCTCCAAGAAGACTCTCAACCATGGTATTCTGCCAAAGCAGCTCCAGATAGACATGTGTGTTCAGTACCTTCCATCCATCTAGCTGAGGAAAGAGAGGCAAGTCTCCCTCATGCAGATATATATGCAGTCTTTACACATGATTCCCCCAATGGGCTTCCATCATTTGGCTTCAGGAGGAGAAAAAAAATCATCCTTCTGTTTCCCTTAAAAAGAAGTGTAACTTTTTCCTGTGAACACTGGGCTCTTCAAAAGTTTGTTAATTTTCACCACTCTTCTCCCTAATTTTCTTTCTGGTCATATTGGGAGCTGGTTGCTGTTAGGAGAGCAAGTTATTTCACCTCAGTGTTTCTACCCTTAGTAGAGGACAGTGTCTGTCCCCAATTTTTGGCATCTCTTTGGAGTTTCTCATAGGAAAGAGGTAACTTACTCTTCTTTTCAATTATGAGCAACAGAAAAAATCCTAATCAACATCCTAAAATCTCGTTTATAAGAGTATCTAGTTATGCCCTTAATTTCCATAAGATTTTATACTTTTTGTGGTATTTTTTTATCATGATGTTCCATTATTTCTGTTGATTCATTGAATGAATCTATTATTAATCTAAAATTATTTGACTAGTCCAACCTCATCTCCAAACACTAGATGTCACTCCACTCCATCACGTGGGCCTTCTGTTTGCTCTTAGATCCCTGAATTCAGGTCTGCCTCATGGCCTTTTTACTTGCTGTTCCTACTTCTTAGAAATCTCTTCCCATTAATTTTCCCAGCACTTAACCTAGATGACACACTGATAAATGTCTAAGCAGAAATTTGAGCCCGATCAGTCTAGTTCTAGTTTATAGGCTGAGTTGTTAGCTACCATACTTTAATAGTATATTTTTAACTTCTATATTTTCCAGTCTTAAAGTATTTTTGATAAGTAATTAAACATAAGACTTAAAAAACACACGCACATCTATTTTGACTCTATAAGACTAATCAGGAGAATATATGTAAATTATTTAAATTGCCTGAGGGGAGGCATTCACTATTCAACATCCAGTTAAAGATAAAAAGTCTAGGTGGTTTTTTTAAAAATTTATTTACCCATGGTTTTATGTAATGTATATTTACTCTAAAATAAAGAGAGAGAGGAGGGGATATTTAACAAAATTAATGATTTGATGGATGATTGTATAAAATATTTTTTCTAATATAACAAGCCCAAATTAAATGTGGTCAGGTGGTATGAAATTAATTAAACTTGAACTTCAGAACTTAGCAATTGTTTTAGCAAGTTGTGTTTGGCATATATGTCTCTGGAAGTTATAGAATTATTTTGTTTACAGTGAAAGGAAAGGCTAACTGATATTGCAGTCTCTTTTAATAAAGTAACTTGTTCTTATTCATTTTTTATTCCTCCTAGTATCTAGTACAATGAGTAATACAACAGAATCACTCAAAACCTTTATAGAATTACTGAAATGTTATAAAATATGTTCTGCTTACATATTGGACTTAAGTAAACAACCCTTTTGTTTTTTTGCTAAAATCACAAACAAGGCTATTTTGACCACTGGAAGCCACAACTTCCTATTACCATCCTGAATCCTAGTTTACTACAATAATATGGTTTCCTATGCATTAGTGATTTAATTTGTTCAGGCCGAATAAAGTTATAATAAATATATAAGTGATAATGAGACCTGCTCTAGGTGTGGAATATCTAAAAGTATGAGATATAAATTTTTTAAATGGAACCCCTAATCAGGTTGTCAGAATGGACATGCCATTTCTTCATGGTCTGAAAGATTTAAGAGAGAATATCCAGTATTGAAAGTCACTGTGTATAGCATTTTTATGCCTGATGTATACATGAAAGGGAAGAGAAAGTAGGTCTAAGGTTGGAAAGAAAAGGTCCAGACATAAAATAGTGTTTTGCTGAAATTATACATTCATAGGAAGGTAAGGAAAGGATAGGCAGAGGCCTTTCCTCACTTGTTTTCTCATTCAACTCCATTACTCAGCCTTGACTAGCAGTGTGTGGATGAAGCCTATCCCTCTATCTCCACCGTAGGGTAGTTCACAGTGATTGAGTGTGTTTGTTTCTGAATTACTCAGTGGGAAATAAGTCTCACATCATATTCACCTAAGAAAGAATGCTTTAGAACAAATGCCAACATCACCACCACTTTTATTGAGAAATAAGAAAAAAATAAAAGTAGAGTTTCTGAATACTGAGGTAGTATAGTCTTTTAATGATAATCAAAATAATCTGTTGAATATAAAAATAAAATTATATTTGGATCAGTTTAATCTATATATTTTTAATATCTACTATACTTAAGTACTGTACAGAGTTGCTAAGTTAGAAGGTAGAATGATTAATTGATCTCTGTATGCAAGAAGGCAGAGCAGGAGAGGCAGATACAAAAGCTCCACGTGTGGTAAGGTAACAAAGGGCTAAGGGAAATAAAAATGGAGCTATCGATTCTGCTTGTCAGGGACTTCACAGAAGGGCAAGGACCCACAAGTGATTAAGGTTTCACCAGAATAACGAAGAAAGCTCTTTTGGGGAAGAAGCAGCAGCCTGAGTAAAACTACTGAGACTTGAATAAAATACGCAATACACTTGTAAGATGTTCACCAAGAAAGTTCAATCTGAAAAGAATACAGTTCTTCTTTTTTGAACCCATACCCATAAGCAATCAAATTCTTTGTGTTAGCCCCTTCTTGATATATCAATGTATAAGCAATCCTGCAAACAAGTTTCCATACAGAGTACCATTTTTACAATTCCTTTACTTCTAAGAAACCATTCTGCATGAGGTTGAATAAGTGTAAGTTTTCATTCAAATATAGAAGATCACCACCAAGACCGGTCTTCCGTATCTCTCCTGTCATTACACTGCATTACTTTCCTAGAAGACATTCCTGAACCACTTAATGGACCCTGCTCTTTGCTTCCTAGGACATAGTACTTCACCTAAAATAGGGCTTATTAGCCCATTTCGAAATTGTATGTACATTTGTTTTTGTTCCTCATGACAATGTTGAATCCTTAAAGATGGATTGTGTCCTTCTTTTTAACCACAGTATATCCAAGGCCTACCTAAGTGCCAGCTGCATAGTTGGCACTCAGTAAAGATCTATTGAATGTACAAGTCTCTTCACACTTGTGGTTTGGGGATCCAAGATCCTCTCACAGGGTACTGGGTCAGGCCTGGCCAGGACAAGAGTCACTGGGCTAGCAACTGAGGACTAGTTCCTAAGGTAGGTCAGGCACACTAGTTGAGGAGTTCTGCAGTGGAGAAAGCAAGAGGCTGAATTGAAGCCGAAGTCTTTAAAGAGAATGGAGTTTCAAAGTCAAGGAAACAAAGTCAAAGGAAAGAAGCCGGGTCTTGAATGGGGAGAAAAGCTTAGGCACTAAAACTGGGGACCTTGTGTTCACAGGTGAATTTGTCAAGGTGCCTTGGAAAACAGGAAGCCATAAGATCAGCATGGACCATCTTCTTACAGTGTCAAATGTATTCAATGGTGAGTAATTTAAAAACATTCTATTTCTATAAACAAGATAGATAGGATAAGATGCAAATTTTCACAGATTCTAAAAATAAAATTGAGATTTCAAAATAACTCTGCTTTTGGTGAGCCAGTTCATTCTGTATGCCCAGATTTCTAGAGTCATATGCTTTTCCCCCTGATGTTGGGGATACTGCAATACAAATTTTTGAGAAGCATCAATAGGGTAAGAAGGTGAACAAAACCAGACTTTCAAAGAAATAATTTGGCATAATTCAAGAGGGATCTTGGACAATTGTCAAGAAAAATATTGGGCTATCTTTGACTTAATTTATCTGATTCGCATAAAGGTGGGTTGTATGGATTAGGGAAAATGTTAAGTAGATAACTAGCTCAAAAAAATTTTTTAAACTAAAATCAACTTTTCTTCTTTGTATGACACAATGTGTAAAACAAGATTTGTCACAAGTTGGTAACTGTTGAAGCTAAGTGATGTGGACTCGAGAGTTCATTATACTATTCTCTTTATTTGGCAATTTATTTGAAAATTTCCAACTTAAAGTTTAAAAAGACAAGAGCAATACATGCTTATTTATAAAATAATATTACATACAGGTAATCAAAAAGAAGAAAATGTAAAATAAAAATAATTCCATTGTCTAAAATCCATATTTTTATAGTATTACTTTTCTAACTATTCGTAGATACAGATAGATTGGTAATTTTTAAAAATCTCTAAGAAATGTAATTCCATTGCCCAGATACTATCATATTGTAGGATTAATTTTCTAGTCTACTCATAGGTAGAGATTAGGTAGATAGATGATAGATAGATAGATAGATAGATAGATAGATAGATAGATAGATAGATAGATATTAAAATGATGTTTGATTCTCCAAACGTATCCCATCCTACTCTCCATTGACTTGCAACAGTCTGATGTGGGAAACTCACCTTAACTTAATGAGTGATCCTGACTTGTGGAAAGGGAATTACATCCCTTTGCAAACTGAGCTTATTATTTTGCACCTTTCAATTCTAACCATTGATAAGTGAGAAGATGGTTGCTAGAGACTTCTAAAAATGTTCCTTTTTTATCTTTACAGGAAGTAATAGCCATTCTCTCTTTCTCTATCTAAATATAAGTAAGTAATCAAGTAGTTATACTCAATTGCCCCTGGAATCTATCATATAATTATTTTAGAAACTAGCTGCAGGATGAAACAGATATTTTGAGTAACAGAGCAGAGAAACGAACTAGTTCTTTGATAACATAGTTGGGTCACTGAATCAACCAACCCTGAAGCCTGCTGTATCTCTGGACTAGATCAATTGGATCAACAAATCTAAAATTATAATTATAATTTTACTTGCTGCCAAAACTATCCTGTTATCATACAATTTAGTCTTTTTGTCTATATAACGATATATCGTGAATATCAGTTCATGTCAATAAATTTAATTCCACAGCATCATTTTGAATGTCTCCATTGTACACCTGTACCTTTCTAACATCTCCAAAGTATATTGTGCAATCTTCTTGTGCTGTCAAATGCATAAAGTTCTTTAGCAGTGTGTCCATTAAGGACATGGTCCAAATTTCAGTATACCCTTTCTGAAGGCAGGACTACTTCTCTATTGAATGACCACTATATTAAGATAATGACTATGTGTTCAAAACCATTTTATCTAAGTTCAAATAAGATAGCAGTTTTTTTTATTGCGAATCCATGAAAAGTTTTACATGGTATTGTTTTCTTTTCTACCTTTAATTAGGAAAAAGGTTACTATAATCTGATACTAGAACAATTTTGCCACCTCATGTAGGATGCTATGCAAAATTCCTCCGCACTGAGCAAAGGTAAGCTTGATGGCAAGAGATTTGTTATGACTGTTTTCCCAGTATATGTGTACATTATTCAGAAGGATCAGAAAGTAATAATACCCCCAAAATGCTGGCTATAAGGGAACGGCTTTTTTCTTTAGGGGGTTTTAAGCTTGAAATGTCATGTTAACCTTGATATGTCAATTAGTTTTTGACTGGCTGCAATCTTCTCAAAAAAGGATATCGTATTATGGGATTAATATTAGGATAATAAAAAGATAATATACAAGAATATCTCTTTTACATAGCATTCCTATCTGTTATTCAAAACTCCCAATATGGGTGAAGAAAATGTGAAAAGGAGCAATAGTTCATATGTGAATAGTCATTTCAATGCTCACATCAAATACCATATCATGATAAGAAGAATATGGTTACACCATAAATATTGCAAATATCAATGTTCTACTGAATTTGACTGCATCCGTGTCACTTGCCTGGTTTTTGCTTTTATTTAAGGTGAATGTTTTGTCAAAATCTCAAATACTCATATCAGTTTGGATTTCATGCACAGACAGGTCAGTTTATGTCCCTTAATACCCCTTTGTTCAAATAAAACGATGCTGCTAAATTGTCAAGAGTCTTAATCCAGATTGTTTTACATACAGAAAGTTAAAAGAAAAATTACTGGCATAAAATGGAATCACAGTGGATAGTTACTACAATTTACTGTTCAATTACCTAGAGCATATCCAAAGACATACCTACAGCTCCAAAAATATCCCCACCGAGCATAATCCACATGCCACCAAAACATCCTCCTCCTGGTGGGAAATTAGACAAAGTCATGTCTATTAGACTTTCACAGGTGATGTCCTGAGATCAATATTCTTCAAGTTCAAGCTTTCTGTGCAATTTCTTTAAGTAAATTGAGTCAGACTTTAACATGAAGTTTTAAAATACCAGTCTTGGGTTAAACAATGAGTTTCATTGTTCTATCAATCAGGGCCTGAGAAGAAATAGATAGTTCAGTTTCATTTTGTTGCATGTATCTATCCAGTTTTCCCAACACTGTGTATTGAATAGACTGTCTTTACCTTGTTGTATATTCTTGCCTCCTTTGTCATAGATTAAATGATCATATAGGCATAGATTTATTTCTGGGCTTTCTTTTTTGTTCCATTCATCTATGTGTCTGTTTTTATGCCAGTACCGTGTTGTTTTGATTAATAGAGATTTGTAGTATAGTTTGATATCAGATAGTGTGATACCTCTAATTTTGTTCTTATAAGGCACTTTTTAAAACACTGATGGTCAGGTCTCACTGCCTACCAATGAAATCTGTGTGTCTGGGAATAGAAGCCAGGAGTCAGTATTTTTTAAAGATCCCCAAGTGATTCCAAAGTGAAACATCGAACTAGTGAAGAAGACTGGGTATGAGTTGCTCGAATGGTAAAAAGGACCTAAGAGTATGTTACAGAAGCCAGTGGAAAAAAGTATATAGAAGGATTTGGAGTGATTATTTATTAAAGGCCTTTAAAATGTGCATTTCCTTTGATTTCACTTCTAAGAATTTAATCTAATGAAATAAGAAGGTTCTCAAAAATTTGCCTACAAGAATATGTACTCCAATATTGTTTGAATAGTGCTCCCCAAAATGCCCTAAAATGCAACAGAATATTATGTCCTCATGAAAAATGACATTAACTGTTGATTTATAAACATGAGAAGATCGCTATACATTGTTAAGTGGAAAACAGATTATATATTAAATATGGTATGATTTATTTGTATAACCATATGAATAAGAAATACATACATATATGTATGAAAAAAAATCTAGCCTTTCTGTCTGGCCGCAGCCATCAGATAAGCTAAAACAGGTGTTTATAGGTATATCCAAGAGCTATGGAAAAAGAAGCAGTTCGATGTAATGCTCTTTCTTCTCAGGATGTGCTGTTGGCAGTACCGCCAGCTCTCTGTGCTCTACAGGGCCCCCATCACACGCTGCTCTATGAACCACCCAGGCTGAGAAACAAGGCCAGCAAGGTTATGACACATATTGGATTTGCATGCTCTATGGTGACCACAAATGCCCAGTCTCTAAGGGTGCGACCTACGGCAAGCCTGTCCATCACAGTGTTAAACCAACTAAAGTTCGCTCCAGCCATCAGCCTGTTGCTGAGGAGTGAGCTAGATGCCACTGTAGGAGATCTGAGAGTCCTGAATTCTTACTGGGCTGGTGAAGATTCCATGTATAAATTCTTTGAGATGGTATCCTCATCAATCCATTCCATAAATCTATCAGATGGAATCCTGACACCCAGTGGATCACCAAGCCAGTCCACAAGCACATGGAAATGCAAGGGCTGACATCTGCAAGCTGCAAGTGCTGTGGTTTTGGAAAGAGCTGCAAGTTTCACCACACTATTGATGGTTCTCACCATGCAGCTTGGAGAAGGCGCAATACTCTCCAGCTCCACCATTATCGCTAATGTAAGCAATGTTTGTAAAATTCTTACCTACTAAACAATTTAGGACAATCTAAAAAGAAAGAGAGAAATCTAGAAATACATACCATAAAATACAAATATTTTCTGGGGGTTGGAATGATGGTTAATTTTGTTCATATTCCTCTTATTCACCTGTACTTTCTACTTCTAATACAAGTAACATATAATTTTTTTAATGAAGTAGTAAATGCTGTATTTCTCACCTGTATTCTTTCGTCGGTGTGCTAGATTTTAAACTTTTGAAAGATAGCAGTGACCCTCTTTCTTCTTTACCACTGTTCCTCCAATATCTGGATCAATAGTTTTTTATATACTAGGCATTTGGTACTATTATTGTTGGTTCAATGAGTAAGACTCCTAAGAGGTCTTTCTACATCTAGTCTTGTTCTCATCCAGTGCATTATCCCACCTCTTGCTATTATGATTATTCTGAAATGCCAATCTCACTGTGCCACTTTCTTGCTAAAAATCCTTTAATTAGTATTTACCATTTTCAGAATAAATTTGAAATTTATTAGCATGCTATCTAAATATCCTTCTCCTGCCTACCTATTTAGCCACATCATTGGGCATGGCATACTTTGCACCTAGAATCATCTTCTCTTTAATCAACATATCTTTGTAATTGCTTTATCTTCGATTCAGAAGATCTATTCTCCCTTCCTTGGTCTGGCTGAACTACCCATGCATCAGCACTTAACTCATCTTTCACCTTCTCTAGGTAGTTGTCCTCCTTTAGTCTACATTAGGTATTCTTTCTAATCTCTACTTTCCTTAGCTATAACAACTACAATACTGTATTAGAATTTTAATATGTTTTATTGACTTTTATTATTTAAAAAATTATATTGGTCCATTGTGAATATTTTAGAAAATACAGAAATCTAAAGAGAATAAAGTTAACCAATCTGCCATGTTTTGAGATATTTGCTCTGTGCCCACAAGTCAACACATTTTGGTATATATCCTCCTCCCTATGTGTATTTTCACCCCTTCTTATTCTCCACAATTCAAGCAGTTTAGTTTTTTAAAAAGTTATAAATTATTCAAGTCTTTCTTCTCTTTAATATTCTTTTAAAATTTCCTATTGGATTTAGAAAAAAAAATCATATCCTTACTGTAATCTTTAAGGACAAAGAAGATCTGGTCCCTACCTACATTTCCATACTTACAGTATGTCACTCTTCTTATCACTTCCTCTCCAACTCACATTGAAATTTTCATTCTTTGTACATATCATGCTTTGACGTCTTAGAATTTTTTCTTCTTCTTCTCTCTGCTGTGAACTCTTTTACTCCAGTTTTTCATGAAATTAATTTGTGTTTATCATTCAAATCTCAGTTTAAACATTATATTTCAGAGAAGGGATCTTCTAATCTACTTTAGCTCCAGAAAAACTGTTATCGAATTTCTTACATCTACTTCATAATATTCATTCCATTAAGAATTATGTGTTTAGTAGTGGTTCCCTCATCACCAAATTTGTAAACTCCTTGTGTATGTCTGTCTTACTCACTTCTATAATCCTAGTACTTACTATGTATTCAAAATATTTCAGGTGCTTAGCACTGCTTACAGGAAAAAAATAATAGCATGTGTAATAAAAGTAGGTTTATATCTATTTTTAATAATGTTTTATGGATATCTTCTTATATCATTAAATCTAGGCCCAGTGTCAATTTTGGTTACATAATAGTTCATTGTATGGATTTATCATCCAATATTATTGATATTTTCTCTTTACTTGTATATTTTCCTGACTGGACTATAATTTTCTTTAACACAGGAACTAGACCTTTTTCTCTATCGCTCTAGTGCCTAGCATGTAGTAGGAGTTCAAATGAATGAAAAGGTTTATAACCACAGCAATAATGGTTACCATTTACTGAGTCCTTTCTGTGTGCTGAGCACTATTCTAAATTCTTTATATGCATTAGTTCATTTGACCCTGACAACAAACCTGTTAGCCCCATTTAACAGATGAAGAAATTGAGGCCTAGGGAAAATAAGTAATGTACCAGAGTCTCAGTTAATAAATAGTGCAACTGAATTAAGCTATCTGGCTTTAGACTTGAGTCCATAAGAAGAATCAAAAAGAGATTGCCGGATCAGGCAAAGGATACCTTAGTAGTGACTTTCAATACAGAAGCTCTGTGAAGAAGAAATTGGTTTGGAGTATGCTGAGGACAAAAGTAGGAGATCTGAACATGTCAAAAATGTAGAACCTCTCCATTAGTTATGAGGATAGAGAACAAAAGAGAAAACTAGCTAAAGTAATGGAGAAAAGCCTGAGGATGAAGCAGGGCAACATTCCTGAGACACAGGGGGAACCAGGGTAAGAGGTCTAAGTAAAAGAGAAGCATGATTAGACTTGCATTTGCATGTAAGAAAAAGGGGTAAGTCCCACAAACAGGACTTTCCATGATTGTTCATTGAACCATAATGACAATGAGAGGTGCTTTTCATAAACAGCCTAAGAGTTGAGACCTCTCCTTAGGCTATGTATCAAAATATTGAAAGCCAGGAAATATATATCCTAAGAATTTTTCTTCTGGAAACTCTCTATGTTTGTTCTCCATTAATCCATATTATTGGTCAGTTCGTGCTATCATACCTATGAAAAGCTCATTCTGCTTACCAATAGTTGACATTTTGTCTAAGGAATGATATACATAAAGATTTAAAGTAGTTAAATGATAATAATTTTCATTTTTCATTACTTTGAAAGGTTACAAGATAAGAGCTATAACAAGGTAGTAACTTAGATGTAGACTAATAGCTATGAGGATAGATACTATTTTTTTTTTAAATAAAAACCTCTTCCAATCAAACACCGATTCAGTTAACAAAAAGTCAGAAGACATACACATACAGAGACTATTTCTGATTTGCTTTTGGTATTTAAGAACTGAAGGGAATTTAGAAAAAAAAATTTCACAAATGCAGGAGCAAATCAACAGAGTTGAGCACAGCTAAATTCTCCATGCCAAATATCTACAGTTAAAAGAGGTGTTAATAACCTTAAAAACAATATTCTTGGAAACAAGAAAAATTTTGCCTGTTAGGACTGTTACTTAGCCGAAGAAAAAGATTCCTTCCCCTAAAAGCTTAATACTTCGGCATTAGAAAAAATTAAAAGAGAATATTATCAAGCTATAAATAAATAATTTTAAATATAAATAAATGCTTCACCCATCTCTATTCCATAGTCACGATGTTAGGTAGCTAGTCTAACATGAGTGACAGGGAAACAAAGGAATAGAGGAGGCCCAGCTCTGTAACCATAGAAACTTCCCTTAAAGACCTTCCTGAAGGACCTCCCAGAAATACCTCCCTTTTAGGGTTATAAATTACCCCAAATCCTAGAGCACAAAGACCATAAAAGCTGCTGGCCTAACTAGCTACAAACGTATGCTCAGAAAGTACTGTCCCTAACTTCAGCCTCATTATACAATCATTATAAGCTCATGACTAAGCCTGGAAGTTCATGACTCTAATTATGACAGACTGAATTCTGGGTAAGCACCAGCACACTAGGCAAAGTTATAGAGCAGCCAGATGTCAATCAAGATGACCTCACCTGCCAATCACCTAAGAATGTCTTAGGAACACCTCATCACGGCCCCCAAATATAATGCAGACCTATCCCTCCCCTGGGGTTACAGCTCCCCATTTTCCTTGGCTGTAACCTGTGCCCCCTCCTTAGGGATACATAAACTCATTTCCATGTGGCTAGCCAGTTTTAAGCTTGAGCTATCTTCTACCTCATAATGTGCTTTTAATAAACAAATATTTCTCATATTCACTGAGTTGAAATTCATTTCTTCAGCAATGAGAAGGATCTAGAGGTGTGTGTGTTCCCGGAACTCCGATCACTCCAGTAGTAACAATGACTAAAAAGATTAAAAGTCAATTCTTTTAATACTATCAACTATACTTCCCTGTTTGCCTTCCTTGCTTCCATCATTATTTAATAAAGGATTAGGTCTTCAAACTACAGTAAATCTACCTATAACATATGTATTTTCATATTCTAAGTGTATAATGTGAATGTGTGTATATGTATATGTTTTGAGAGAAAATGGACAAGCAATGCCGGTGGTAGTTAGAGACAGAGTAGCTATCTGATCAACATTAGTAGCAGCAAAGGTAACAATCCTATAGGCCAACAGGATGGGAAGCCTGTAGGGTGGGAACTGACTACAACAAAGCTTGTGAGGCAGCACCCTGGAAACTCTCCAAACTGTGTGCTAGACAAACAGGTGCTAATATCTATAGTCAGAGACTTTATCCATAATTACCTAGACACAAAAATGAAACATACTCTCAGTTCGTAATGACAGGCTGATGAAGCCGGGGACGTGTGTTGCACAAGTTCTGAAGGAGTCATCTCACAGTCACCTCTTCACGTTTACCTACAGCCAGTTTCTCACTTGTTTTTCACTCGGTCTTACCCTGCATGCGAAGGCATGTTACCAGGCTTTCGCTTTAAATAGAGCATAAAGCAAGTAGTTTTCTTTTGGAAGCAGTAAATAGAAAAAAAAAAAAATGTAAATGACATGTTTTTTAGTGGCCACAGAGTAACACTGACTTAGATGTGGATCACACCTTCTCATAGAAGGCACATTTTAAACCTTATACTTTCCTCTGTTGTCATGAATATTTAATCGCTATGGATATTTTGCACATATGTGTAATAGAATTGTATGGAAGAGAATTCTGTACTTTAAAAAATTGATAGTATATAAGTTTGTATTGTCGTACTTGCATTTGGAAGAACCTGCTGCACTGCAGTTCAAGACTGAGAATTTTGACAAGAGTTGAAATACTGGGATTGGGTGTAATATGAAAGTGGAGTGGATATCTTCCATTTGGAAAGAATCACACAAACACAACAGGTGAAGCTCCAGCTGAGCATCGTCATCCAAGGAGATATGGTATTTTAGTTTTGCTGGAGAGTCACTAGAGAGTCACTTGTGAACTCAAGCTGTGCAATGTCATAGAGACTACAAAGACTGTCATAGAGACTACAAAGCCTGTCAGACAAGGACAGGGGAAAGATATCAAAGCTCTGTGTTGGATTATTTTTAACACACCCATTCTATTTATATGAATAATTTTTACTTCAGTTTATAATTATGAAAAGTACCTATACATATCCTCTACTGATTATCAATTTTATGTAATCTGTATAGTATGTTATAAATAAAGGAGAAGCTAATGAAGTAAATGCAGAGAAGCAAGAGCTTTTATAAGTACAAACTGAAACAGAAAATAGCTAGATAATGAGTGTCCATGTGTAACTTCTTTATAAAATATTGCCAAATTGCTCCCCAATGCAGTTTACCAATTTACATTCCCATCAGCAATATATGAGTGTTATATATCAGTCTATCCATGGTTATTTCTCTCATTATATCTCAAGTACCTAGCACAATGCCTAACACATGGAAGGAGTACAAGTGGTGTTTGATGAATGAATGAATGAGAATCAGGATTTGTTTAGCATTGGGACAGTTCAAGATACAGCTCCAGCATCATTTTCTACAAAGGCATGTATTGACAGACCCAGGATCACACAGGGTCTGCTCAGAGAAGCAAAGTAGAATACACTATGTACATGGAAAGAATAGTGACAAGGAAACAATTGAATCCAAGGTGAGAAAAATGTAACAGAAGATGAATCAGACAGTCTGTCAGTAGGCAATATGCAGAGATCCAGGCAGCAGTCTGACTACCTCAGTGAATTCTCAGCTAGTGGAAACCCCAGCTCTGAAGGCAAGACCCCAGTTTCTGGAAGACAGTATCAGAGAATCTATTGGTTTTAATGGGGAGGTGCAAAGGACTTTGAAAAGGATGGGCATTAAGTGGAAATTAGAGAAAATCCCAGAGCTAGAAATCAGAGTGGGTCTGTCAGCCTGTATCTATGCCTTTAATTTCAGCCCTCGACCCACAGTGTTCATAGATGTCAATATGTAGGTCAGAGTCTGTGGTGTCAGTCCTAAAAAGATTATCTTTCCTGTTCATAAGTTATTTTACTTTGACCATTTCCTCCCTGCTGGTCATCATTTATACTCCATCCCTTGTCTAGTCTTTCCCATTTTATTCATCATTTACTCCTGGTTGCCATTTTTTAATACTACATTGTAGCTTTCCAATTTTAGCTCAGTTTATTGATATGCTTATTCTAAGTTAATCTGTTAGTATTGGCTGTCTTCCTCACACTTTATTAGATATTTCTATACTATCTTCCTTATATTGCTCACTTCAGGAAGGACCATCACAATCTCTCCTAAGTCTGTGGAATATATGACCTGGGTCCTACCAAGAGGTCAACAAGTATCTCTTTATTAGTTTATATTTCCCATCCTTTTCATGATGAGGGCTCAATGAGGTTACCCATTTAAAGGACAGCACAGGACCTGGTGTGATATTGGTTCATTTATTTATTCATGCAATAAATATTTATTTCTAGAAGTACTTACTAATTCAGGAACCTAACACTATGGTCATGTAACTTAACCCAATCTATGGTATGTGATACACATATCCTAAAAATGTACATGCAAGCATGTCTGTATATACAGATCTATCTACCTATCATAGAAATAGAGGCAAATGAAAAAAGAAAGAAAGAGAGAGAGAGAGAGAGAGAGAGAGAGAGAGAGAGTGGGAGGGAGGAAGGAAGGAAAGAAGGAAGGAAGGAAGAAAGAGACACAGAATGTGTATATTTCTCTTAGTTAGGACTAAAATATTTTGTAACTGCATATTCTTGTTCCTGAATTATCTTAGAAATTACCTGAAGAGGAAGAAGAAAGAGAGAGGAGGAAAACATGAGAAAGAGAAGAAGAAAGAGAACAAGGGGAAGAAAACATTAATCCAATGATATTTTTAAATGATTTCATTTTTTTATTTTCTTTACAATCTGGGTTATTTTTTTTAAACTGATGTACATTATAATTTTCTCAGCTTTTGTTTTTATCTCAATTTTTTCCAATTAACATGTATAACTTTAGAAAGTATACAAAAAAAAAAAAAGGTAGAAAAGCTGAAGAAAGAGGAAACAGGATAACTTACAGGTTATCAGTTATCACCATAGCCCATTTGGGCCCTTATATAGACCTGGTGTATGGGCCTGGAAGGGAAACTTCCTGTGGCAAACTGTAGTCTGCTGACTTACTTACACAGCTGAAGTATGGGTTGCTGCCTCAGGCACAGGCATTATGAGGGAACAACACCAGGTAAAACTACATGAAGGCAATGACAGCCAAGAAATAGGTGAGCCAAGAAATCATCCCAGGATAGTACCAACCTACTAAAAAATGTAGGATGACTGTGATCATTACAATCAATGGCATGATGTTCTTTCTTCTCAAATCAACTATAGTTAGGAGTCAGACACATAACAAGCCTTGTCCAAAGAAAAGAAATGAGCAATCCACAGTTGTCTCATCTGAAAACTCTCTCACCTATTCTCCTGCTATTTATTTATTAATTAATATTCTTACCTGGACTTTCAAATAATTTAAAATATTTCTTTTATTGCCACTGGAAAGGGATATGCATTAATAACTTATGCCTTGCTTCTTTATTTACAAAGTAGTATACCAATGTTTTTAATGGATTAATTGCCAAATGGTCCTGACACATCTACTTGTATATACACAAGCTCTCATTAGGCATGACTAATGCTGAATGACAGGTAGAAACTAACTTTGGCAAAAATCCCGACATGTGACATATGCCCTTACAGAAAACTTGCCTAATATGACATATAATGCAACTAGAGACTTTGCCTTAGGAAAAATACTGTAGGTACATCCACATAATGCAACTAGAAACTTTGCCTTAGGAAAAGTACTATAAGGTACATCTATTTTGCTATTTTTCTTGAAAAGTGATTTTAAAATATTTATTTATAACACATAGCAGAGGCTTGTATCGAGAGAGGTATGTCAAAGTAAATTATACATTAGAAATTTTTCCTAAAACATTTTTCTTACATCAGCCAATGACCCTAAAGTTTTCCTCTCACATTGCAAGGGATAAATAATACAAGGTAAAAATAAATATCTACTTTCCATAAAGCCTTTATACAGTCTTCTAAAGAGAAAGCTGAGACATTTGAGAGGGATCTTTCTATAACCTTCTTTAATACTGGATATATAAATGTCTATCCTTCAACTAAATTATGGTCAAAGTAGGGAAGAAATAATCAATAAGGTCTGTAATATGCTTCTATTTGCCTCCTAATCTCAAAATTAATTAAAAGTTTTCCCTTGATTAGACTTCTTAGTTCAATAAGTATTTATTGCTTTATTGTTGAAAAATGATACTCATCAAACCTTATACTAAAAGATATAATAGAAAATACAAAAACAAATAAACAAAGATCTATCCTCATAAACTAGAAAGTTGGAGTTTCTATAAATTTTGTAAACCAGAGAGGCAGATTTTCAACATTCACATCCCTGATCTAAGGAGGATGGAGGAAAGCCTTACCTTAAACTATGTGAGCACCACAAATAAGGTGATTCTTCACTTAGTCAGCACTCTGTTTTCAATGGAGAAAACAAAACCTGCTTAATCCAGATTACTGTTTGGAGAGTTCCTCAATCATATGTTATTTAAGAATCAGAGGCCATTAGAAGCAGAAAAATAGAATGGCTGATTTTTATGGAAAAGTTGGTATCTTTGCAAACTTGCATTTCTTAGAAGAAAGTACATTTTTACTACTGTAAATGTCATTTAGGAAAAAAGAGTTAGCAAATAAATCCCTTAAACCTTGAAACTCATAGCCAGCCTTTAGTTTTCCATTTCTGGTATTGAGTTTCTCATTCTGAAAGCCACGTATATATTTATAAGTCTTGATAGAATTATAAAAGATTGAGAGAAAATCCTTCCTCCTATTTTTAAAACTCATCCATTCTTGGACTATTGTTTCTCCAACCTCTCCTTTCTTTTCTATATGAGGTCAAGGGCAAATGCTTTCTACCTGGAGGCCTTTTTTTAACATCCTTATAATTCCGAGATGAGATTCCTGCTTATTCAAAAGCAAGGACTGCAAGGAAAAAGACAGAACCTATAATGACCCAACCCTATTGCAATTCAAAAGTAGAAAGATAGTCAGGTCGAAGGAAGATGGATCTGCCTTCAGATGTACCTTAAGTCAGGAGTGCGGAAGATGCAGAAAGAGTCTCCCCTACAGAAACAGAGGCGGTGAGTGTGTGCTCATCAGCTGAGGAGCCATGTAGTTAACATCTGCGATGATACCTATGTTTACAGCTGTAGCAATTGTACCATATCAAAAAGGATTATTTCACTGTCACAATTCATTAAGAACCAGGCTTGTTATGAGAAAATTTAGGCTTAGACTTTTGTTTCTAGTTTTATTGAGGTATAGTATTCATGCTGCATAATTGAAAAATAGGGAACGCTTCGCAATTTTGCATGTTGTCCTTGGCAGGGGCCATGTTAATCTTCCCTATAAGGTTCCAATTTTAGTATATGTGCAGTGGAAGCAGGCACTAAGCTTGCTAGGATTTTTATTTTGGGTGTTTGCATTTTTAAATTATTATTTAGATATTATCTAGATCTGAAAAAATTATCAAATCTCAAATTAATAAACTAATATGCTCTTTGGGGAAAAAAATAGATTTTTACATTATTTTAATTATTTCTTTATACTGAACAGAGTTGATGCTATTCTTAAAATAGTGCATGCTGATTTAATTATTGTATAATTACAATTTTTTTAGTTTCTGGCAATTCTAGTTTCCTGTTCAAACGCTCTTTTTTTCAAATATTTCTCAGCTATTATCTTTGTATATTCTTCCAGATAAAACTTTGAATCATTTTATCAAATCCTCATCTTAGGAAAAAACCTCTAATTCATTTCTCTCACCAAAATATATTCCAGATTACCTTGAGTTAAATATAAATGTACAAACAAGCACTAGAAACAATTAGAAGAAAACAACTGATTATCCCTCGTCTCGAGGCAGAGAATGATTTTCTAGGTATAAAAAGCAAAGGAAGAAACATAGGATGAAAAGATTGATAGAGTCGGTTTTAGTATTCTTGGCCTCCTTCCCTTTTTCTGGAGTAGTTTTACTAGCTGAGTACTCTTAAGCAAGATACTTATTCTTTCTGTTCCTTTGTGTCTTCTCTATGTGATTGAATAATAAACTTAATAATGGTGAGTTTATGGAACATCAACTGTATGGACTACCAGGAAAGCATTTAAAAAAACACAGAAGGAACATTGGGATGATAGAACACTTATGTAATCTTTAGAAGTAGTGTGGCGCAGTCATAAAAATTGACCTTGGAGTTGGACAAACCTGGTTTGTAATCCTGCCTCTGTCATTTTAGTAGATTTGTGACTTAAGTATGGTCATAGCTGTTTAAAGGGTTATTTGAGAGTTAGAAATATTGTCATGTGCCACATAACGATGTTTCTGTAAATGACAGACCACATATGTAACGGTAGTCCCATAAGATTACAATAAAGCTGAAAGATTCCTATCATCTAATGATGTAGCTGTCATAACGTCAGAGCAGATGCATTACTCACATGTGTATGGTGATGCTGGTGTAAACAAACCTACTGTGCTGCCAATCATATAAAAGTGTAGCACACACAATTACAGTAGTAGGCAATACCATATAGGTTTGTGTAAGTACACGCTGTGATGTTCACACAAGGAAATTACCTAACGATGCATTTCTCAGAATTTACTCTCATTGTTAAGTAGTACATGACTATAGTAGAGGCTATAGTACCAAAATTGTAACATCATTGTCCAAAAAAGTAAACCAATCATCCTCATTCTAATCCAATCCAAAAACCACCATTCATGCCCTCGACTCAATCTGCTTCTCCCAGACCAATCATCTGTTTCTGTCTAATATCTTCCCATAACAAGGTTACATAATCACAATCTACTCCTAAAAATTCATAAACCAGATGAAAAGGCAACTTACAAAAAGGAGAAATATTTACAATACATATGACAAAGTGTTAACGCACTAGCATTAAATGAAATAAAAAGGGTGTAAAATATATTTCTTATTCAGATTATTTATTAACTTATTTTCCTCCCTCCTTAATACCGCCCCACCCCCTCGCCCCAACTTCCACCCCTGATCTATGGATGTTGCCGTTTCCCCTTAAGAACTGGATCTCTGAAGGCAGGGCGTCTCCTCCCACATGCTCACAGCATGCCCCCGGGGCCTGAGCCCCCCACTCCAGGGGTATGGTTTGTGCCTCCACCTGGGGTGTGAACCCAGGATCTTCTGCTTGTACAACAGACGTGCTAACCACTACACTATGGAGCCACCCCTTATTAACGTATTTTTGACTATCAGTATTGTCTGAAGTTTCTGCAATGAATATTTATTACTATTTATAGATTGAAAACAAACACGAAGTTTCTTTTTTCTCCAAAAATATGATTATCTCATATATCAGTGATCTTTTCTTCTTTCTGTTTGATTTTTCCAAACGTTTGCAATAAATATATAAGAAAAAAGTAATAATTATGTTATTTCTAAAAGGATGTTGGTGATGCAATTGTTTATTTTTATAGCCTGAGTCCTAAGGAACATACAGGGAGAAAATGTAAGACACAAGCACAATAAAAAGACTGAAGTACACTGTAAAAAATAATAAATCAACAAATGAAAAGGTATATCAACGATATAGAAGGATGTTCTGGGCCCAGCTGGGTAAGCTTTGGTTCAGACTTAAGCAAATTCACCACTGCTACTAAAGTGAGCTGCTAAACCAAGTCCTATCTTTTTATGTAAGGGTAAATGACAGTAAAAAAAAAAAAAAGGTAGAGAAGAGTGGAATGGAGAGAGCAAGCCCAATTTATTCACAGTATCAAGTACTACTCAATGAACTGTTCGACAACTTAAATAACGTTAATTTGAGTAAGAAATTGAACTAAAGGGCCCAGGAATAACTTAAGAAAATTTACAGGCTCTACACAACCAGCATGTATAAGTCACTTGACCTCTTGGACCAAATAAATAGTAAAATCAACATTTTTATGCTCTTTCTCAATTCTAATAGTCTATAATGTTATACATTGTTTCATAATAAGTGAATTCACAGATATGCAGGAAATTCTTGTCTTCTAATTTCATTCTAGGAAATACTTGACCAAAGTAAAATTAATAGAGAAAAAAATGTTGGTGACTAGTTAGACTAGTTATCATATAAAGACATAACAAAGCAGCTACCAGATTATAACTTTAGCTGTGGTTCTTAAAGGGAAAATTTCTTAATGTTGCCCCCAAATACTGCATGGTGTTCTTTATGAGGAAAACCCTAAAGTATACATTTAAGGCAACAATCCTTACAAACTCTTTTAATTTAGTTCTGAAGTGCCAAACCAACAGCATCATGTTGATAGAATCTTTGAACTTAGCCCCTTGGTTCCATCATAACAACATTCGAGCATTTTAACAATGTGTACATTAATAACTGTGGTCACGTAATTTCTCTAAGAGTTTGCTTACTGATCTTACTACTCACTGAAGTAGTTATGAAACTGTTGATGTGTGTAGTTATCTTTTAAAAGCCCCAAGACAGTAATTATAATATTAAGGTGGGTGGATGCATATAATTTGCAATTTTAACTCAGAGATCTCTATCTTGAAATTCTCTGACAATGAGACTTTGTCAGAGAGACAAATGCTTGTACATTTACTGGAGAGAAAAGAGGGTGTAGTCACCTCAAAAGAAGCAGGGTGGTGCTTTGGTTGAAAAGCCCTGAGGCGAATGCTGAAAACTGCTTTTTCTCTTTGGCTTCCCTCCCTTTGTTTTTAGCCTACTAAATGCTGTACAAACTAATTTGTAATAAAACATAAAATTTTGAAAATCCTTGGGAATGAAATTGAGAAGTTAAGAGTTTTCTCATTTTCAGAAAGTGAAGAATCTCTTTTATTTAGAGAAGAAGAAGTCATTTTTCAGTGGATTGGCAAATTGTTTCATTCTTACCTAGAAAAGACCTCTTAGAAGTTGGTTGATCTGTACTCTTTTAGCTAAAATAGTCAATCGAAAGTATGATGTGTGATTTAGACATCTTTTTGTCATTGCTTCATTTCTCAGAAACCACCACAAAACCCTCAAGTGAGGAGTCGTTGTTATTACTAAGTTGAGCAAGTTTTAAAACTAGTAGTATGAAAATAAAATTTCTTAAGTGTGAGTTAATCCTCTACTTAAAATAACCATTTAAACTATATAACTATTATGAGTGCTATATAAAAAAGGGGAGACCGACAGAGAAACTGGCATTATAGACCAAGTTTTAAGCATTAAGCTGAATGTAATCAAGCTGCTTCTAGTCAGATCTAACTATTTACATAAGACCTCAATAGGCATAAATACCCATTTGGCATGGTGTCATCCTCTGAATTCATCCAGACCAGGATTCATCCAGACCACATTCTGTAAAATTGACACAGTCTATAAAACCCCTCAAATGTGATTGTTGAACTTAAAAATAAACAGTTATTTTACCAGCAAAAATGGGTTTATTCAGGAATAGTAGACAATTGCAATTCGGGGCATGCAAGCTATGGCAAAATAATTGGCAAGTCCAGAGAAGACAGAGAGAAACATTCTTTTGTAGAAGAAAGGGGAAATTGAAAGAGGCCATTATAAACAAACAGTTCATGGGAGGAAACTGGGAGTTTGAGGTGTAGTAGCTTTCCACTGGTTGGGCCTGTTGGAAATGCAAGGCATGTCTCTTCCTGTTTGGGTCAACTGCCAATGAGTGGTAAGACTTGACAGCACCCTCTACAGGTCCCCCAATTTGTTTTGGGTCTCCTTTATTAATTTTCATATAATTTAATACCCATCTTGTTAAGGGTGGAAAATTTTCAAGTGAGCAAACTAGCTAAGTCAGCTACAGGGAAGAAATATCTTTAGATATCAGAAGTTGTCCTACTTGCTTGTGTGTGGTTTAGGAAGTGTATTGTATAAAATATGTAGATGGCCAATGTCTGCTTCTGTAATCCATTTACTTGTTAATTAAGGATGTTGTTCCGGGCAAAGATATGCTAAAAGCCAACTTCCACTTCTGTAATCTGCTGGCTTGTTCAGGAGACCACCAGGATATGGTCTTGAGCTTTATTAGCTGCCTGCTCTGAAAGCTCGGGGCTGATCTCCTCTAGCCCTGCGTGGTAGAGAGTCAGTCGCCGGCCGGCTAATAAAGGCTCATAATTAATCTCAATTGGCTCCGTGGGTCTCAGAATCGTTCGCACCGTAACAATCTCACTCCCTTCGTCTGTGAAGTCCAGCCCTTCCAAGGTTCTTCTCCACCCTGCAGACTAAATTAGGCTATTCCTTCTTGTCCCCAAATACATTATAGGTTGTTCCATTATAATCATAGTTAATACATACAATGTTTACTATGTGCTAGATATTGCTCTAGGTTTTTAGATATGTTAACTCATTTACAAAGTAACTCTATGAGGAAGGTTCTATTATTATCCCCATTGTGCACATAAGTTTTAAGTACCTCTTCAAGGGTCATGTACCCAGTAAATTAAATAACTGGTTTTGAATTCAGGAAACCTGGCTTAAGAGTGCTTAAAAGTCCATGTGCTTAACCACTATGCTAACTGTTTCACTGGATTACAATAATATCTAGATCCTTGTGATATTGTGATTTATAATAAGAAATATATATTGGTCTTCATCCCTGTTTCTGACACAGAGTTCTTAAAATCCTTGGAATTTCCTTAGTGAAGAGAGCCATAAAGGTGTCTTTTGTTATGTTAATGAGTGACTTTTGTAAAGCCTGTAGGTCATTAAAGGGTGGAGGCTTGTTGCCAGGGGAACCAACCTTGTGATTAGAGATTTGAACCCTTCCTGACCTCTAGGAAGGGGAGAATGGTTGGAGATTGAGTTCAAGCACCAGTGGCCAATGATTTAATCAGTCATGCCTATTTAATGAAAGGTTAGGCTTCAGAATGCTTCCAGGATGCTGAATCAGAATGTTTCCATGTGGCCCCCATCTCCATGGGGACAGATGCCAGTTTATTCAGAACCTCACTCTATGTATCTCTTCTGTCTGTTGATTCATATCCTTTAACAACCTTTGCAATAAATTGGTAATCTAGTGAGTTAACAGTTTTCCTAAATTCTGTGAGCTGCTCTAGCAAATTAATCTAATCCAAGAAGGGGGTCATGGGAACTCCTGATAGCCAGATAGCCAGATGGTCAGAAGCAGAGGTAACAACCTAGACTTGTGATTGGAATCTTAAGTGGAGGGCAGTCTCTGCTAGGACTGAGCTCTTAACCTGTAGATTCCGATGCTATCTCTGGATAGATAAGTATCAGAATTAAGTTGAATTGTGGGACACTCAGCTGGTGTCAGAGAATTGCTTGATAGTGCAGGGAGGGGGAGGTGAGGTGGGGGACTCACACATTGGAATTGGATGCAGAATAATAGTCCTCCTTAAAAACTGACTGTTCACTCCTTGAGGGTAGAGGTTGTAATTTACTCATCTTCATATCCTCACTGCTGAGTACAGTATAAGAGCTTAACAGTTTTTTGTTGGAATGAATTACAAACTCTTTAAAGACTAGAACCTCTAACACTCATAGTATACAGTGCACGTTGAATGCTCTGAACACTAGGAATGATAAATAAGCAAAACTAAAGTAGTGAATTTATCTCTTTATGCAAGGGATAAATTTTATTTTTTGTATTTGTATTATTGGTTTATTTTTAAGGAAAATTAGATCAAAGTGCTTTATTTTCTTACATGCTGCATTTGTTTATTAAATAATTTCTTTTTTTCTTTTTTTAATTAAGTTTATTGGGGTAGCATTGGTTAATACAATCATATAATTTTCAGATGTACATTATCATTTGGCATCTGTATATTCTATTGTGTGTTCACCACCCATAGTCCAGTTTCCTTCAGCTGCCATATGTTTGATCCCCTTTACCCACTTCACCCTCCTCCATCCCCTATATTTGACTCCCTTTACCCTGTCTACCTCCTCCCTCTCCCACCCTCCACTAGTAACCACTAGTGTATAGTGCATGTCCATGAGTCTCTGTTTCTTTGTCCTGTTCGTTTGCTGCTTTTAGGTTTATATCCCACATATAAGTGATATCATGTGATTTTCAGCTTTTTCAGTCTGGCTTATTTCACTTAGCATGATTATCTTGAGGTCCATCCATATCGTTATAAATGGCAGCATTTCATCTCTTCTTACGGCTGAGTAATATTCCATTGTATATATATACTAGAGCTTCTTTAGCCAATCATCTAACGTAGGACACTTCGGTTGCTTCCATGTCCTGGCCACTGTGAATAATGCTGCTATAAACATTGGCGTGCAAATATCGTTTGGAAAAAGATAAATCTTAAAAGGAAATGTAGCAAATGCTGTAAAACATAATGTGAATGTAGTATATTTCTAAAGATAGAAACTGATAAAGTTTAAAAAGTCAGCAAATCTGACTCCCCTTTAAAAAATTAATTTTTCTTTCTCCTTTACAAACTCTCCAATAATTCACTTCTCTTAAAACCAGATTTCCATCACCTTACGCACTGACTAAACTTTTTCCTTAGGAATTCTTAACCAATCATGTCTTATATGCACGGTTCTGAACCTTTTATCCTCCTTGGCACACAGGCTGTTCCTTGGGTAAGACAACTGCCGGTAACACATAAATCCCATCCATAAGACTCACTGAAACTTTCCACTTCTTAGCCACAAAAATTTTTCAGGTCACTTACATGACTCTCCTATTCTTCCTCTCATCCCATTCCCAGGCTTGGGAATCACTATCTAGTACCACTTCTTATCTTCCCCTTGTTTGTTTCTGGTTTTCATTCTGTTTTGAAGAGCTAATCATTCATCTCTACTTTTCTATTTCTTCACTAGTGATCCTATTTATGCTTTGAATATACTCTGCGATATTTTAAGGAATCCAATAATTCCTTTTTATATGGTCCCCTATCTTTTCCAACATTTCAACAGATAAAATTCAGATTGTACAAAGATTAATTGTTAATCATATATGCAAATTTATTGAATGTGCTCACATAATTTCTTCTGTATCATATCTTCAAATATGACAGTTATTCTGTTTGCCATCCCTAAATCTTAGTGACTTGATAAAGTCACAGTCCAAAGTTGGTCTGGTAGCTCTCTTCAGTGACTTTCTTCCCAGTGTTGACTCAAAGAAGCTCCACTCTGTCAGAATCCTTTGCTTACAGTCATGATGTAGATAGTTAAACAGACATGAGCAACAGGGGAACAAAGGAGCAAAGGCCCGGCCCAAAGACCTTCCATAGACCTCGCTGGAAAACCCATTTTATAGTTATAAATCACCCCTACATCCTGAGGAACAAGGGAGTAAAGAAGGCCATAAAATAGTCAGTTTGGTCCTGCCACAAATGAGGACTACTTCCACTTTCTTTTAACTTCAGCCTTATTATAGCATCATTATAATATCATGTCTATGTCCAGAAGTTCATGAATCTAATTATAACTGAATTAAGACTGAATTCTGGATAACTGCATGCACAGTAGGCAGAAAGTTATATAACAACTAAAAGTAAATCAAAATGACCAAATGTGCCAATCATCCAGGACCACCCTTGTAACCTCCCATCACTGCCCTAATATAATACAGACCTCCCCACTTCTGTGGGGTTACAGCCCTCTTCGCTGTACACCCCTCCCTTGGAACAAACTTTTATCAAACCCATTTATCTCTTGAAACGTACTTTAATAAATCTTACTTTTTCTAAATCTCAGAGATCTGTAATTCTTTACTGCATCCGCAAAAAGAACCAAGTACCCCTCGGTATTACTGGGCAACACTAGAATTTGGAGTGTCCCAATGGTAACAATAGGACAATGGATAGAATCTATGAAAGATTGTGAAGGATGTTTAAGGAGCCTGGTCTAGAATTAGCACAAATGAATTCAGCCCACAAGACTATTTACTAGTCATATGGCTTCCATCTTGCTTTTAACTGCAAGAGACACTTTGAAATACAGCATTTCCATATGCCCAAGAGAAAGAAATAAGATTAGTGAGCATCTAGCTAGTCTCTCTCTGCCACAGTCCTCCTTTCTAGCCACTCATCCCTTTTATTCAACACATGAAACACTAGTTCAAAACCTTTAACCACTAACTGAATCAACTCAAAATCCAGGCTCTCCAGTGAATATGCAGTCCTTCCTATCTTGTTAAGACGTGATGCCACAGGCTCTAGATACCTAAGAACGAAAAAGACAAGTAAGTGATCTATATCCAAACACATGTCTAATTGCAATAGTGGAGTAGGGATAAGATAACCACAAGAAACATTTCCATTTGTTAGGAGAATAAAAACACAGCTGTCACTGGTTTTAACCAGTTTTGAAATCCCACTAGGCAGACATTTCTTAGAGGCAGGGAGAATTCTTGATTAGACTCATTGTTTCCTGAAGAGAACTTCATTATCCAGTGTTCTGCACCTCTGGAAGGCTCCTCCTTGTTCATTATTCTCCTGGACTACATCTGAAGTGGTTATTGGGAAACATGCCTTTTGGTAGAGGCTGTTTAGATTTAAAAACCTGCCTCCTGTTTCCAGGTTGGGGATCTGCAGGTTGTTTTAAATCCTAATATCCCAAATGTTTTTTACTGCATTTTCATACTTTCGCTGGCAAAATTATTTCAAAAATTCGATATTTTTATATTTCCAAGCAATTCCATGTGCCAATAACCACACCAATAGTTTTTTCCTTCGCATGATTCCTCATTCTGATTTGTGTTGCTTCTTCACCCTATAGTTCCTTTTTTATTCAATGACAGCAACCTTGAGTCTATCTTAAGCAAATGAAGGACATACTCATAATCTTATCTTTGACATGAGTCCCTTTATCCAACCATCAAGTTATACTTAACTTTTTTCATTCACATCTTTTAGTAAGCCTATTTCTTACTGTTTAGAGTTTAGACATTGGGACTCTTCATTATGGAAGGCCCTGAATTTCTGTTCTCTCTCCCCTTCTTATCATTTCTATGTACCAATTGGCCAATTTTCTCCTGGTATCATCTCTCTTTTGTTTAACTATATGCCCAATGAGTCAATAGTCCCCCCTGCTAACATTTGATTTTCTAAGCTCTTTCTGTAGAGCTACAAGTCCAATTGACACATAGTCTGCCTTGTAAGGAAAGGCAGGAAACAAATTTACCTAAAAAAAAAAAAGAAAGAAAAGAAAGAAAGAAAGAAGAAAGAAAGAAAGAAAGAAAGAAAGAAAGAAAGAAAGAAAGAAAGAAAGAAAGAAAGAAAGAAAGAAAGAAATGCCACCATATAACATAGTTATCTAGTAACTATTTCTTCACTAACACAGCTGGTAATTGAGCCATTACCACATATTTTAGGTTTTTGTTGTGTCAGTACCTCACTCACTTCTGTTGCCATTTTCTGCATTAATAAAAGATCACTTGCTGCTTTAACAATAAACCCTCACATCAAAGAGGTTTAACATAAGGGAAAAAAAATTGTCTCCAGTTCATGATGTGGCTCAGGAAGCTTGTCCAAGTGACTCTATTACAAGTGATGACTCGGAGATTTGAATTTCTTCAATAGTGAGGCTCTTCCATTTTACTTCCAACCACTTGGACGGAAAGAGAGTATGTACAAGATTGAGGAGGTATTTTCCTGGCCAGCTCAGGAAGTAATCAACATCACTTTTCACTCAGTTACATGGACCTAAAGTAATGACATGAGAGGCTGTGAAATGCAAGCTTCCTGTGTGCTTAGTAAAATGAAAAAGTAATGTTCAACATGTAGCCAATCTCTGCCACTCAATGAAAAGGGAAAAAGAGCCCCTAAATTAGATTCAGAGTAGTTATACTTGAATATTGGCTCTTAGTTCTTACTAAATGTTTGATCTTAGCCAAACATTTAGTTAATTAATGTTTCTTAATCTTTGTTTCCTGATATGTAAACAATATTCAGAAAACTTACCTTCATAAGGTTATAGAGATATGTAAATCAGTTCTATCTTTTATTAGTCAGGGTTATTAATGCAAGTAACAGAAGCTCACTTTAAATTTAAGTAGAAAAGTAGTTTATTGAAAGATTATTATATAGCTAAAAGAAATGCCATGGAAGCTAAAGAACCACATTCTGAAATTGGAAGGTACAAAGAACACTAGGTAGCAGCCAGGACCACAACTGAAACATGGATCTAGGGGCATGAGGGGACTGTTTCCATCATGGGCGAACGCTGGATGCCACCACTTGCATAGCCACCCACCTCTGGCACTGGACACAATATGCCACACTAGTTCTATCTCCACTAGTATCCCAGAACAAGTTGTTGCTTACATGCTACTTTCACTGTCAGAATAGATTCTCCACTATTTCCGTTCCTTTGCATCACTAGCTCTCAATGCAAAATCTAGTGAATGCAGCTATTTAGTTGAGCCCAGGTCATGTTTCTGCTCCATAGCTGAAAAGGATGATAAAATATAGTGCATATGGCCCATAAGTCTTCTGTCAAAGATGCTTATGGTAGAGAAGTCCCCAAATATAGAAAAGGAGTTTGTACTCTGAGCAAAAATACAATAACAAAAGGTAAATATTTACTTCAGACACTTATCGTGCTGTCTGGCAATTTGGGATTTCAAGGGATAGAATTCAATAAAATAGTTCCCGCCTCTAAAATGATGTATATGAAAGTATTTTATGAATTGGAAAGATCTCAGAAGTTGAAATTACTGATATTATTAAGTCAATTTTAATATCAAGATTATATTAATAAATTCTTGAGATATATTATTTTTATACAGATTTATGTCAAAATATTCATTTCATTTCAACATTATCTTAGTCTATTCAAAGATATGAGCCTACATACCTCGCCCCATATGTACAATTCCATTTTTAACTAATAGCTTTTGATGAAGATTGCTGATAGCAACTCTAAATTTCTAAAAATATAGTATATGTGGATGGATTTCTATCCTTTCACCTTAACTATTGAAGCTATAGTTCCTGATCTAGCAGAAGGATTACCCATATTCATATGGAGTCATGTCAAACAACTTAAGGGAAAAAGGTAAAAAAAAAATAAAATAAAAATTAACATTGCTTGTTTTCTGTTGTAAATAGAGACTTCGAAATTTTAGATGTTTCATAAAAGAACACGTGACCTTTCTACATTATGAGGTAAAATAACTGTGGATCTCTGAAGAATATTTCTTCCTACACAGAATAACAAAGGAAATGCCCTGCTACCAGTGCTAAATTAGTAATTAAATTAGTAATTAGTAATTATTCAATTAAATCAGTGAATTGAATGATTGATCTTCTGAAAGAAAGTTACCTTGCTTATTGTGACAGTGAAGCAGGGAGTTTGGGGCAGTGAACTAGGAAGTTTGTGACTTAGCCTGACCTAGAGGAATGGATCAAAATCAGAAGTGAAACTAAGTCTCACAAATCTTATTTCTTTGGGAAACAAATCATGAAGAACTGGTAACAACAATTAACAACCAGTAGGCAAATGCTAAGAAAAATAAGCAGGACCTTATAGTTCCAACACAATGAGATCTCAAAGGATTAGCTTGTCCATCTATCTTTGGATTTCAAAATAATCATTTTTGCAACAGCGAAAGCATTTTGAAATGCAATACATATAAAAATTCACATGAAATAACCAGAAAAAATAAACATAATTGTCATGAAAATAAAGAGAAAAGCAACATCACCTTCCATTTACAGAATGAATACAAACCAATTTACTTTAATAACCAGTTTCCATCGGTAATCTTTCAGAACCTATTCTCAATTCACGTAATCAAAGAAATAAGTAAGCTAGTCTTGTTGACTAGTTAAAAGATGAAAGAAATGGATAACAGCTGGATTGTTATCATCACCTCGAATGATATAAGCTTTATTCTTTCGCAAATGGTCTATCCTTTTTCACCCTAAAACACACGCACACACACACCCCCCACACACTTCTCTTTAAACTTTTTGAAGTACTGAAATCAGCAGCCAAAGATATTTTTTAGGTTCCCTGAGATGCAAAGCTGGCATTTTTCCCCATGAGGAGCATTCACTACATTATCAATTAAGGAGCAACCAGCGATGTTAAAACACACTGAATGTAATTGACTATTCTACATGGAAGCATAATATCTTCTTAATATTCACATTCAACTTAAGAAAATATTATTTTAGCCATTTCTTTTAATAAGCTGTACTGTATACTATACTGCCTTCTTTTTCTTTGGTAATCACTCAAAAGATGCAAGACAATAAGTACACAGAGCACAGGGAAAGTGTAAGACAAATAATTTTGAGAGGTGCTGAGCTCCAAAGATAACTTTTTCAAAGTCATTAATGATAATTAAAGAAAGATAAAATGATACCTTCAGTTGAAGTAATTTCTAATGATATCACATTAAAATCTATGAATGCAATTTAAGCATCACGTTATACTAATTAACAAGATACTTGCAAAAGAAATTCCACTGTGAAAAAAATCAACATATACGTCATGTTGATAAGTGAGGTTTTGGATGAACATGGTACATCATTGTCAGTGCTGAGCTGATTGAGAAGGGAAGGTTTTCAGTGGTGAGATGCCCATTCGAAAGAATGCACAAGGGGCCGACATGAGAATAAAACAGCAGGCATCAACTTTATTGCGGGGAGTATGCTTCTATTGCAGGGAACTCGCTTCTGCTTCTGCTTCTCTTCTTCCCAGGGGACCACATGGGCTATATATATATCATAGTACAATAGTGGCATTCTGCCACACATGCGTGATGCAATAAGCTGAATTATGTTCACATACGTTAGGCGCAGGTACCCTATGACACTACTGTAATATTCTAAATCCGGGATCCTATTCCTAGCCGCAAGCCTGGATCACAGCCAGTCCTGGGACCAGCCAGGCCTGGAACCCACAATCACTTTCTTTTTAAATATATTTTCTATGTTTATGTTTACTAATACATATAAATATGTCCATAAGAGCTTTATAGCTTATCTCGTTATATTAAAATATAACTACTGTGATGTTTATTATCTTTTTCTAAGAGCCCAGGATCGTCAGAAACGTGAGAATTCACTGTCCTCATCCTCAGATAGCAATGACTTTCATTTTCTCTCTCAACTTACCCTAGACTCCATACTCCACGTCCTACCATGTATTATTATTTTTAGACTATCGAGTGCACAAAATTGAATTAATCACACTCTCTTTTTCGTAGTGCATTGGCAGCATCTGTTCAATGCCTTTTTCTCTCTTTCATAATTTTATTTTACTATTTTTTTCATCCATCCATCATCTTCTCTCTCCTACACTTGTGTATTTAGTATATGCCTCTTTAGTTTGCCATTTCTATGTTTATTTAGATACACATGTATCTGAAAATAAATGTAGTATTGTTTTCTGGATATGTGCATGTAATGTCTTTGAAAGGTATTCTTTTATAAATCTCATATTGTTTCTTTTTTTCCACTTGCCATGATATTATAAGATTCATCTAGCTATATATTAATCTAGAACATTTATTATGGGTCTACCTTTTATTTTACTTCTTATTCTTCTCCTGATAGACATCTAGGCTTCCTCTATTCTAATTGCCACAAACAGTTGTGTGAAAAATATTCTTAGCAACATGTGTAAGAGATCTATGATGTAATTGCTACTTCCTATAGAAAATATAAATATAGTTGATTTACCAAGTACTTTCAAGTTGTTCTCTGGCATGATTGAACTAGTTTACTTTCACTTAAGCTGGATGGGAGGTTTCTTATTTCTCAACATCCTCATCACTACTTGATATTATCAGACTTTCTGATTGGGGTTTTAATTTGCATTTCTCTGATTATTTGTAAGGGTAAATAAGTCTTCATTTGCATACTAGCCATTTGGATTTCCCTGTTTATTTGTGTATTCTTTTGTTTTGACAATAGAATGCAAACTTCATGGGTGTTGTTATTTATTTGCATCTTCTTTCTTTCCTGATTAATTTTATCAGAAACAATTGTCTAATCAATCTAACTGATCTTTTAAAAAAAGTTTTGGATTTTTATAGCAATGCTTAATATATAGAAATTCAGTGTACATAAAATAAATCATGAATAAATACAAAATTGAGAAAGGAATGTGTTTTGCTATGTAACAAACAACCGCACAACTCAATGACATAATAAATGTTTATTTCTCACTCATGAGTGTTCAGACCAGTCTGCTGGAAGCTGTGGCTCTGCTGAGATCTACTGGGCTTAACTCCAGTCTGCAGTTTGGTTGAGGCCTACAATGAGAGAAAACTATCCTTTAGGTTGTTTTTTTAAAAAACGGCTTAATAGGTTCCATGTTTTAAATTGCCTTTCTTTAAAATATAGGAGAGAAAATGGTACTGAATATTTACAATCCAGTAAGCCTAGTGAAAAACTATGAAAGCTGACTTGTTAGATAAATTTCTTGAGTAAGCTTATATTCGATTATACTCTCCCCTTTACTATTACTTAATATCCCCTACTTATATTTTCTGACTTAAATAAAAGGAAGATAAGTTTCTCCAATACACTAATTTTTTTAATACAGAGATTGTCTTAATCTCTCAGGAATATAGCATCTACCCAAGGTTTGCTCCAAAAAACAAGTAAAGTGTATTTTAGAAAATTGCATGATGTCATCAAACATGAAGGTGTGTTGCTTTTCTGCCAGTATACATGATCATACATGTTAAAATTTTGAATAATTCCATATCCATTAGTAAACAGATGGTATCCTGAGCCCCTCATTGGAGCCTCCCTGCTGCCAAAGCGCACCCCCAGTGTACTGATAATCTCCAGGTCAAGGGTGCAACAGGAGCCTCTTGGAACCTGCTCCAGCACTTTGGCTGGTATCTGCTCTGATCAGTCAATGCCTCATACTGTACTAGGTGTTATATATTTTATTTAATTAATTTATTACTTATTTATTTATTTCATATTTTATTTTCTTTATTTTGTATTATTTTCCAATATATAGTACAGTGGTTAGACATTTATATAATTTATGAAGTGATCCCTCCGATTACTCTCATACCCATGTGGCACTACGTATAGCCATTACAATAATATCAATATATTCCCTATGCTGTACTCTACATCCCCATGAAACTACTAATTTGTACTTCTTCATCCATCTGATTATAGAAAATTGTGCATTTTCACATGTACAACTGGTATTGTAAATAAACTTATGAGAGATTTTTTGGCCTTTTTTAC
>NW_006439231.1:489429-499823 GCF_000325575.1 Pteropus alecto | reverse complement strand
TAATTTATTACTTATTTATTTATTTCATATTTTATTTTCTTTATTTTGTATTATTTTCCAATATATAGTACAGTGGTTAGACATTTATATAATTTATGAAGTGATCCCTCCGATTACTCTCATACCCATGTGGCACTACGTATAGCCATTACAATAATATCAATATATTCCCTATGCTGTACTCTACATCCCCATGAAACTACTAATTTGTACTTCTTCATCCATCTGATTATAGAAAATTGTGCATTTTCACATGTACAACTGGTATTGTAAATAAACTTATGAGAGATTTTTTGGCCTTTTTTCCTCCAATAAATATACACATCTACATATGCCATGTGTATACTCTATGAAATCTCTGGGGTAAAGAAAGCAGTCCAATCCTGTCTGTCCCTGCAGCTATTTTTATTAAAGATGCCTCCAGCAGTTTCTGATCCGAACTCAATACAAAGCTTTGTTTCTTTTACACTTTCCATGTTAGATTACCTCTTGGTTTTATTCCTTTTCTTACTCAAACACTTCCTCCCACAGTGTTTACGAATAGGATCTTTTGTGTCAGCCTTCTGAGGCCTTGTGTTTCTTACAGTAACTTAGTTCAGCCTTACATATAATTCATTGGGTAAAAATTTTAGCTTCAAAATTCTTTTATTTCAACACTTTGTGCTCTTTCCATCTAGATATTAATATCATTTTTAATCTTGCAAAATTCTGTCAATATGTCTTAACTTTCTTTCAGTTTTCTTTGTACTATGTTGTTCCTTCCTAATTCCTTCTGGAAATGTTAGCTGACCTGCTCTTTCAACTACTACTTTGTTTTTCAAGTGTATTCACTCTGAAAAAAAGTATCCACAAAAGAATAGTAAGGTATATCTGATACTATACTTACTCTATTATTTCATCTATTTGATCTTTCATATTCAGTATCTCCAGTTGGTCCTTCATAACTGATTTTCTTGATTCACGTTTCTAATCTCCTGCTTTAGTCCTCTAAGGTGATTTATTACACATTTTAAAAAATCTTGTTCGATATGTTCCATTCATTTGGCTTCCTCTTTTAAAGATTTCTCAGTTTGCTTACTTTCTTTTCATAATATTTGCTTTTCTCCTACTTTGTTATTTTTTCCTGTGTCTCTTGTGCACTGGAATAATATCTAAATGATTTAATAATCAGATAGCATAGACACCAACTAATTCTAAAAGAAGTTGAATATATTGGAACAGATATTTGCTCACTATAACTACCTGATATAGACTCAATGCTGAGTGGCCACATAACTTGGGATTATCAGCTACCTTTCCTAGTTATAAGTACCATCATATCCTAATTAATATTCACAGATTACAAAGTTTTTGTACCAAAAATCTCCTGCCCAGTGACCCAATTCTGATGTCGATTTGCTCTAAATTTATTGACAACATATTTTCTAAATCTTCTTCCTGCATCAATTAAAAAATAATTCGGCATTTTCTTAAGAGCAACAAGATTTTTAAGATCATAAATGTTTGCCATGTTAAGAAAAAATGCTTTCCAGAAAAAGCCTGTAGTTATAAATATTCTGTTTATCATCCAGAAAGGGTATTCTTTTAATTTCCAAATTGGATGATCTGATATAATATCGAATTACAATCATGGATTACTTTACACGGGTTTTTTATTTATATTAAAATTTAACAAAACAGTGGTGAAGTTTATTTGATATGATAATACCGTTCGCTTTTTAAATATTTGGCTCTAGCACTCAAGTTTCAGAATATTTCTTCTTAGAGACTTAATTTCAATTAATCTATCTTGCCACTAGATGGAGAGTGATGACAGTTTATAGTCTTGTGGTAAACATAGCCTTTAAAGATAGCTGCTTAAATATAATGCATATGTATGGAGTCTTGTCTTAACCTATTTAAAAATTAAATACTCTAGTTTCAAAGATGAATTAAGAATAAGTTCTTTTCTCACTAAATCACTGAATATGAATAAAACAAGCCTCCTCCTTAATGCCTTCTCTAAATCTCTCTATACTTTTTTGGGAGGAAAAGGGAGAATTTTTAGCCCTGCTGCATGCAGCCTTGCAGCCTTGCTCTTTGACCACTTGCTAGTAGTGGTAGTGTTGCCTGAAGGTCACAGGATTAGCCCTGTAAATCTGGCAGGTGGAAGTTATTCCCAGAAGCTTAGAGCTTGTTCCTACAATTTCAAAAAGAATTTAAGCCATCCAACACCCTTTCTCTTTAAACTAGATAGAACAGACTGCAACTGAACCATATCCAATAGCACATCTATACAAAGAAATATTTAAAAATAACATAATCAATTTAAAATAACATGGTCATATTTAATATTTAATGATATAGGAGTAAATTCTGTAACTTTTTTACTAAATGATTTATTTTTTTCACTGATTTATGACTTAATCATCATTTATACCAAAAACTGTTCTTAAAGGACCTCTGTGTCTCCTAGAGAAACAGTTAAGCACATGTAGATGATTCAACGTGGTTGTGTCATCGAGTGAAAGCTCAAAGTGCTCACCATATGACAGCCAATAAGTCAAGTGACAAGGAGCTGGAGCAAGGAAAGCGACTTTATTCGGAAAGCCAGCAAGCTAAGAAGATGGCAGGCTAGCATTCTAAAGAGCCATCTTCAGAAAGTACAAATTCAGGTTTCTTTTATGTCAGGGGAAAGTGGAAAATGGGAGGGGTTTGAGGTCAGGAAGAGATTGATGACTGCAGACATCTGGATGGCAGCAAGTGTTCAAGGAGGATTTGCTTTTGGTCACCAAACTGCAGTTGCTGTAGTCTCACTCATGGGCTTTTATAAATCTTTTGATAAACAATCATATATTTGTACATACCTTTCTATATCTTTGGGGAGATAGTTTCGAGCAAGTGGGTTGTTTCAGTAATTCCCAGGCTACAGGTTAGATTTCTTTAATGATTAGCATATCTATGTGTAAGGCTAAGGAAAAATTGCTAACCAGCATGTTATGGGAACTGGGCAGGTTTAAGAAGATAGAGTCAGAAAAACTGATTATTTTATTCTATTACAGTTATAGGTAAAATTAAAAGTGATTTTTTTAAACACAGAGCACTAAAATGATTTCTCTTCTGCTTCTGCTAATTTCCCTCAAAAGCATTTGTTTTTAAGTGTAATCCAGTTATCAACTAAAGAAGATTGTCCTTTAACATTCAAGCAAGTTTGGCCCAAACACGTATAAATGGTAAGAATTCTGCATTCCTCCTGGTTTCAATTTGGAGAAAAAAAAGAGAGGGTGGTTTCGATTTTTTTCTGAAGAATAATTAATCTAGTGTTTTTCTGCTTGTTGTCTCCATTCTTTACCAGAGAGGAAGGAAAGACTACAGAAATTTCTTTCCCCTCTAATATGAATTATACCACTTCCCTTTAGCTGTGTTAGATTAATTAACAAAAAGGCCATTAGATTGGGGTAACTCTAAATGCCCTGTTGGCCTATGTAAGCAAATCAAAACCTAAGCCCATAAACTCCTCAAAGTTACCAAATTAAGACCTGAAGATGACCAATCTGCAAACAGCCAACTAGGATTTAAGCTATAGCTAATCAAATAATTTCCTTTCTTTACTTCAGCCTTTTCTCTCGTTAAAGACAAAACCACAGGCTCAAAATGGCATCATTCATGCTAAAACTGGATCCCAAAACTAGATTTAATACTTGACCTAACTGCAATTTCAACCTCTCCCAGAAGCATAATTTTGATCAGTCAGTCTAGAAGTTTCTGGTCAAACACCAGTAAGGTAATCTGTCACATAAGCCCTCTCCTATATAAAGAAGAAAAAACCTGCATGATTAAAAATCCTTCCGCATTCTTTTCCCCTCAAAGAAAAGATCTTCTGAACCCCAAAGTAATGCTTTTTCTTTCTTTCTTTTGGTTCTTTTAAAATAAGCAATTAGAAGAAAATTTCAGAGAGGCGACAATGCTAGAACATACCTAGGGATTTAATAAGTAAGCACGTGAAAAGGGTAAAATAAAATTAGGACTGTTAAAAAAATTCAACTAAGTAAATTTAGAGATCTAATTGTCTTTATTAAGCAATTTATGAATCAGGCAGCATACTATCTAGCAACTAGAAGGGCCATCCATCCACAAAAAGGATGATTTTTATAGGAAACAGGGAAGGGCAAGTAGCTATTAGTGGAAAAAAAAAAGAAAGATTTATGAACCAGGACATCTCTTTTTTGCGAGGGCGGGAGGGGAGCGGTGAGAGTAGCGGGGGAAAGAGGAGAATTATTTTTATCATGCACATTACTCCTTCTTTCTATGGGAGATGGAGAGGGCCTGTGTGACAGGTTCCCATACTGATGCTTGACAAGAAAATTCCAGACAGGTTAATCAAGATTACATTTCTGGGAGAGGCTGAAACTGCAATTAGATCAGGTATTAAATCTAGGTTTGGTGTCATGGGCTTTTAGAATGAATGATGGCATTTTGGGCCTGTGCTTTTCTGTTTAATATAATGATCTCTGCCTTATTTCTAAATAATAGAGCAGTGAGAACCCTTCTCTCTTTTGAAGCAATCATTTATCTAGTTATGCCTCAAGAGCTTGACCATTTATTATGGGCAAAACTATATCCTTCTCCTCTTCCCTCTAAAAAGAAGCCATGATAAACAACAACAAAAACAATAATAATAATTTCTATTTTTTGAGCACTTACTCTATGCACCAAATACCACACTTGCTAAATCTGCACAGTGAATCTCTGAGATAAGTATTCTGATTCTCACATAACCTCACAGGTTATAACACAGAGTAGAAAAAAGTTAATTTGACCAACAGTTAAGCAATGGAGTCTAAATTATAACAGAAAGCTTGATTCCAGAGTTCTTAAAGAGAAATAAAAGTCTGGAGAGTTGACAGCTCACAAACTAAATTATTAGATGCATAGAGATAGATAGAGTTATCATTTAAAAATGTTAATCCAATCATGTTATTCCCTTGAATCTCTCGAGATGCCCATTAAAATGTCCTAAAAAACCCTCTGAATCTGGCTCTGGGTTCAAGGCCAGGAATCTGCATTTTCAATAAATTTTCTTTATAAATCTTATGCACAGTATAAGAGACGAGTTTGAGAATTTCAGATAAAGAGGATCAGATTCAAACTCCTTATTTTGGCATAGAGACCAAAGTCTTGGGCTGTGCATGGCATGAAATAAATGTTCAATAAATACTTTTGGAAAAAAAACAGAGGAGACAGGGAAGACAGGAGCGAGCAAGGTAGACTGGGCTACTTGAGTTTTGGATAAAATTAAGGCTTAAGGTAGAAATAAGGAAGATAGACTAAATACCCTGCAGAAATCCTGCACATATTAATCCCAACCTTTGTTCTGCTTTCTATCTTTTTTTTTTTCTCTCTAAAAAGTTAGGTAACTTTTGAAAAGCAAATGAAATGATTAAATAAGTGTTAATTTAACTACTCAGCTTTTAAATGCCTTTCATTCTTTTCTTCTTTATGATACCTTTCTCTACTTGTAGTGGCATATGACTGGTTGTTCTGGTCAAATGAGTCAGTTTAAATGAAACTGTTAATTTACAGAAGCACAGTTTGTATCGAGGTTCTTCAGAAGCATCACAGTTTCACATGCACAAATGTAGTGGCTGCACATGTGTTCCACTTACCCCTCAAAAATTTTAAAGCCTTCCTGGAAATTTGGCCCAGAAGCTGCTTCAGAGAATCTGGCACAATTTAAATCCAAACTCACTCAAGTAAAAAGTCTCCTAATTATGTTTTTTAAAGACCTAATTGTTTTAGAACACTTGTAGGTTCATAGGAAAATTAAGAGGAAGGTACAAAGCTTTCTCAGATCCCCTCTGCCCTCACACATAGCCTTCCTCATTATCAATATCCCTCATCAGAGTGGTACATTTGTTAAAATTGATGAACTTATATTAACACACCATATCACTCAAAATTTGTGATTTACATTTGGTTTCACTCTTAGTGTTATATAGTCTATGGGTTTAGACAAGGTATAGTGGTATGTTATTTATCATTATAGTACCATATAGAGTAGTTTCACTGCCCTAAAAATCCTTCGTATTTCACCTATTCATCCTTATCCCACCTCTAAACCTTGATCTTTTTACTGTCTCCATAATTGTACCTTTTCCAGAATGTCATATATTTGGAAACATACAGTTTGTGGTCTTTTCACATTAGCTTCTTTCACTTAGTAATACATATTTATGTTTCCTCCATGTCTTTTCATGACTTAGTTGCTCATGTTCTTGTAACACTGATTAATAGTCTATTAATATTTGCTTATAATACATCTAATAAGGGGCTAGTATCCAAAATATATAAAGAACTCATACAACTCGACAACAAAAAGAAATTCTATTAAAAAATGAGCAGAATCTGAATAGGTATTTCTCTGAAGAGGACATACAGATAGCTAATAGACATATGAAAATATGCTCAAGGTCACTAATCATTAGAGAAATACAAATTAAAACCACAATGAAATATCACCTCAGGCTTGTCAAAATGGCTATCATCAATGTATCAAAAAACAACAAGTACTGGCAAAGGTATGGAGAAGGAACCCTCGTACATTGTTGGTGGGATTGCAAATTGTTACAGCCGCTGTGAAAAATAGTCTGGAGGTCCCTCAAAAACTTAAAAATGGATGTACCTTTTGATCCAGCAATTGCACTTCTGGGTATTTATCCAAAGAAAACCAAAAATACTAGTTTATAAAGATCTATGCACCCCTATGTTCACAACAGTGATACTCACAATAGCCAACCTATAGAAGCAATCTAAATATCCATCAACAGACAATTGGATAAAGAAGTTATGGTTCATATATACAATGGAATATTACTCAGCCATAAAAAAAAAAATGAAATCCTATCATTTGCAATGACATGGATGGACTTAGAGGTTATTATGCTGAGTGAAATAAGTCAGACAGAGAAGACAAATACCATATGATTTCACTTATATGCAAAAGCTAAGGAACAAAAAGTACAAATTAATCAAAACAGACTCACAAATACGGAGGACAATTTGGAGGGAAGGGGGTTGGAGGTCTGGAAGAAAGGGGGTGAAGAGTTAAAGAATTATAAATTAATGGTTGAGAGATAGTCATAGGGATGGAGCCACAGCATAGGGAATGTAGTCAGCAGTAATGTAATGGCTATGTGTAGAGCCAGATGGGGTAGATAGAGCAATTGGGGGGATCGTTTCATAAACTATATAAATGTCTAACCAATGTACTATATACTTGAAACTAATAATAAAATAAAGTAGAATAAAATAAAATGCTTTAAAAAAAGTCTATTATCTGGTTGTACCACAGTTTATTTATCCATTAACCTACTGAAAGATATCTTGGTTGCTTTCAAATTTGGGTAATTATATATAAAGCTATTATAAACATCCCTGTGCAGGTTTTTGTATGGATATAAGTGTGACTGCTGGATAATATAGTAAGAGTATGTTTAGTGTTGTAAGAAATGGCTAAACTGCCTTCCAAAGTGACTATACCATTTTGCATTGTCACCAGTGTTAAAAGATAAACTGAGGCATATTAAGAATGTTAAGAGTTTATTTGAGCAAAAATGAATTCAAGGGGGCAGCACCAAACTAGAAGTGATTAGAAGCACTCTGCAGACAGGGACCAGGGAAAAGACTTATGCAGTATAGAAAAAATACAAAAATAAAGAAAGGGAATTATTTGATTGCCTGTAGTTTAAATCCTAGTTGATTGTTTGTGATTGGTTGTCTGTAGGGGTTTTGATTTGGTAACCTTGAGGCATTTACAGGCTTCGGTTTTGATTTGCTTACATAGGCCTCCATGGCATTGAAGTGTCCTCAGTCTAATGGACCCATTGTTTAACAACAAAACAGGAGGCAAAGTCTTTCTGAGTCCAAGGGTAAAATGCAGCCAGAACTACAGTTGAAAACTAGAATGCTGTTGAAACAACCGGGATGTATGTTTTCCTATTTCTGCATTTCCTTTTGCATCTACTTCCTTCTTTTTTTTGTAAATTTTTATTTTTCAATTAGAGTCGACATTCAACATTATTGATATTAGTTTTAGGTGTACACATAGTGGTTAGACATTTATATAATTTACAAAGTGATCCCCCTGATTAGTACCCACCTGGCACTATACATAGTTATTACAATATCTCCTTTCTTCTTTACTGGAGGGCTAATCTTATCTGCTATTCAGTTCACATTATGGTCAAAAGTGATTAGCTTCAAATATTCACAGGTGAGTTATAGCTTCAGCCACACAGAGAATGTGATACCTGATCTGATTCCATTTCTAAATTCTAGGAGGAATGACTTGGGACTTATCTCTGTTTCCACTTACTCTCTTCATCTGTGGCCAGGAAATACTATAACATTAGAAAAATGTGGCTCCTGGGAACTGTGTATCTGAGAGACAGTTAAGGGGAATAGTATGCTTGAGCTGGCTCATAATACTTATAAAATCCAATTGTTAAATTTTCAGAAAATTTTGCAAGCTGGTTGTTAAGCAGGAGGATTTTTAAATGTTAGGTTACATAATGTTATAGTTAAGTAAATTATATTAAAACAAAAGTAATAAATTTTAAAACTTACCTCTTCCTAAGTTTTCAACTAAAATTTAATATTATCTATGTTCTTGAGATTGTATACATTTACATCTATTGCATCTATATGACAAAAATACTGTATAATTGTGTTATTGCATACTTCTCAACCCTGCTTAGTGATGTGATATCACATAAGTAGCTTAAAATAGGTCATGGTGGGAGTATTTATTTATACCACAGAAATTGGCAAACACTACAAAGAAGGATTTTTCTTCTGGAGAGCTAAAGGAGTCAAAATATCCTTTACTCTACCATCTGCTAATTCTCTGGTTCTAGAAGATATGTTCCTTCAAATGAGCTACAACAGTATTGATTCCAATACAATTGTTTCTTCTATAATTTTTGACATTCTAATTAAGTCATAAGAAAGCTGAGTATGTACTCTGGTTACCATGATTAGAATTTAATTATATGCAAAACTTCAAAGATAACTACATACAAATGTATTATTTATGGAGGAATTTGTTCTTCAAATGACTGACTTGTAACATTTTTCTAATTTTATCATCAGTGGCAGTAAAAAATACTGGTTAAGTGCATAAATCCTAGAATCAGAAAGGGCAAGTTCAAACTCCAATTCTGTAATATACTAGCCATGAGTTTCCATCTAGCAATCTGTAGAAGAGTTAAATGAGAGTACACATAAAGCACTTTTCACAGTGCTTGGCATTTAGTAATTACTCAGTAAATATAGAATAGTTACCTTACTACCTTATTGTCCATGTATCTGTTTCCTTCATCTCTAGTTTTCCTAACTCTCCCCAAACACACATACATATATAAAACCCCTACCCATGTATTACTTATAGCCTCAATATAATGAGCCTGTAATTAATTTAGAATTTAAAGTCAGAATCTTAAACATTAATCCAAAAAAAGCATTTTTGCTTTAGTTTTTTATGTTTGCATCAAGAAATATTTATTGAACAGCTATCACCTTGATTAGTACTAAGGGAGAATTTTTTTTAAAGATTTTAAAAATTCTTTACCATTTTTTTTTTCTCGTAAAGACTTTATAGAAAATTGTACCATTTCAGCCCTCTAATTATATGTATCCCAATTTTGGTTCGAAAAATAGGAATGTGGCTTTAAAGATAAGATATTGCTCACCAGGAGATGAATGTGAGCTTGGATAGACAGAAATCAGTTTGCATAGTCATGTACACAAGTAGTCACTAAGAGAAAAGTCTCTGACAGCAAGTGTCATGGGACTACAGAGCAGGTAGTAGTCACTTGAAGCAGGCTAGGTGGTATCTTTAAAAAAAGAAATATGCAAATAAATAGTTGACATTTAATACAGGGTGCACATACTTAAAGAAAATTGATTAAAGTTAAAGTCAATTAAAGAAAAATAGAAAAACTTTTCTTCATAGTTAGAAAGCAGGTTGGACTCCTTATAGGGAAAAGTGAGGTACCCAATCCACAGCCATTTAGGCAAATGCCACACGAAAATAAATAAATAAATAAACAGCTAGAAGATAATTTAGAATACAGAAATAGCTCTGATTGGTTCACAGAATTTTGCTGACTTAATAGCTACTCTAGCAAATACCTCTCAAGAAGTGAGAATTACTTAGTCCCTTCTCCTGGAATAGATACGTCATTATGGTGAGTTAGCTTTGATCTATTTTTTTACTTCAGCTACCCTTTATGTTATGAGGTCTGCTCTTGACCCCATGACTTTTTTATTATTATTATTATTCATGACCTCTGGCTTCTTTCTGTTTCTTTCCATTTCTGCCTACCTTACTGTTTATTGACTCACCCACAAGAGAA
>NW_006439231.1:482503-489376 GCF_000325575.1 Pteropus alecto | reverse complement strand
AGGGTATAGGTTTCTAAGACAGGAGTCTTACTCTAATCCATTCAGCTATAGCCAGAATAGCCAGAAAATATAAGAAACATGGGTCATATCTACAGTACAGCTCAAAAGGAACTGTGAGTACATGGCACAGAATATCTAGGGAAAATAGCAATTAATGAGAAACAGAAGAAAAGAGATCGTAGGCAGGAGAAGTAGCATAAGCAAATTTGAAAATATGATAAAGAATAATGCAGTGTATTTAGCAGAGAACAGAAAGATAAACTTAATTTGACAAGATCATTTGATTGGGTATAAGTGGGAGATAAGAATAAAAAGTTAGATGGAACCAAATGTAGAAAATCTTTTTAAGGCTTGATCTTTTATCTAGAAGACCAAAGAGTTACTTATATATACATTCAACAGAGGAGTAACACGATTGAAATATTTTACGAAGAATATTCTGGTGTTTTTAGGCCTGATAATCTGGATCAAGTAGGAAGTCAATCAACCAGTTAGGAGGCAAACAATTGGGAGTGGTGGCAATGGAATTAGAAAGAAAAGGATGAATAAAGGAAAAAGGACTAATAACTGATTCTATTTCAGAGAACATAAGAATGTTTTTTCAGAAGATGCAAAAAGTACAAAGTAACACTGGTTTGGAGGGTCTTCTAAAATCTGTCAATATTTAGATGACTCCCATCTCTGGGCTGGGCCTTACATTGATTCTTTAATTAAAGGAGACAAGTTTCAGGACAGATAGACCTGTCAACAGATTTTTACTATCATTCTCTACAAAAAAAGACTAAGCATTGTCAATATCTCACCAGCCCCTCCGCACTCCCCATCCTCCTTCCTTAACTCTGGCTCCTTCCTCAATGAATTCTTGAGTTCAAGCTCTCTGGGAGCTGAAGCTGACATGGCTTGTAGTTTTCAGGTCAGTCACAAAAAGCTATGCCTGTTACCCAGTGACCAGGTGACTGTTTCAAGGGTGTGGGAAGGTATTCTCTTCCTATAGTATGGCAAAAACTGCTTTCCTGAATGATAGCCTATTTAATTCTCCTACTTCACTGGGATAACAAAAAGGCTAATAAATGTGCTAGTCAAATATTAGTTATTTTAAGACTACATAATAAGCTAAATGGTGCAGGCAGGAACTCAGTCCTACACCAAGGACTCTGGGGGCATCACACTCAATAGTTAGCAATGTTTACTATGATATACAGTTGACCTTTGAACAATGTGGAGGTTGGTGCATTGACTCCCCCACCCCCACCCAAAGTTGACAATAAGTATATAACTTTTGACTTCCCACCAAAATTTAGTTGTTCTTTGGTATCTGGGGGGTGGTTTCAGGACCCCTGTAGATACCAAAATTATCAAGTGCTCAAGTTTTTTACATAAAATGATGTAGAACCATGCATACAGTCTATAGCCACAGACTCCCAACCATGGACTAAAAAATAAAATAGAAAAAAAAAAAATCCGTATGTAAGTGGACCTGCACAATTCAAATCTGTGTCTTTCAAGGGTCAACGGTACACATTTAAATATTTTTAATGATTCTCATCAAGGCTTCTTCAAGTCTTTATAAATCTATTTTAGGTGGGTTCAGGAAGTTCCCTTCTCTAAAGTTTTCCAGCCTTCCTCTCTCCACCTCAGGGTTTTGCATCATTTGGCCTCTCTTTGCCTTTGAGAGGCCTAGGTCCTTGACAGAGAGATGTTCTTCACAGTGGAGCCACTACAGTACAAACAATCTCACTCCTTTATTTTTCTTACCTTTTTTTCTCCAGCTCTATTGACAAATAAAAATTATGTATACTTAAGGTATACAATGTGATATACTGCATACACGGCAAAATGATTACCATGAGCAAGTTAATGCACACATCCACACATCACATAGTTACTGTTTTCTTAATGTGATGACAACACTTAAGATTTACTCTCAAAAAAACAAAAAAATTAAAAAACAAAAAAGTAAAGAACAACAAAAAGATTTACTCTCAGAGAATTTCAAATATGTAATACAGTACTATGAACTATAGTCACCATGCTGTAAATTAGATTCCCAGAACTTATTCAATGTGTAGCTTAAAGTTTGTGCCTCTCCTGATAATATTATTTTCTGTTATTATGGTAGACCACGTTGTGTGTTATTTTACAAAAAAGATGGGAAAGATGGGAAAGAATACAGCGTCAAGAATAGCAAATCAGATCCAACCACTTTAACTTACACATTAACTTACAGTGGAACTCAGGCAAGCAATAAATAGAAGGGAGGCTGGAATGTGAAGGCAGGTGTTAATACACACAGACCCAGGGAAAAGCCTCAAGACTAAAAATCTACCTCTGTCAGTAAAGAGCATGGAAAGACTGAAGAAAGAGGCAGGCCACTCAAGTCTGGAAATTAGCAGCATTTATTAAGGGAAAGTTACATACAAGACAAGGTGGCCACAAGACAAGGTGGATGTACCCCCTGTCACTTTACAGGTGCCAAAAAATTATATAGGGCAGAAAAAAAAAAAAAAAAAAAAAGGGAATCGCCATAGGTACTAGTATGTTAGTACTAGAATGTTACCAGGTATGGGAAATTACATGCTTTACCAGGTCAGAACAAAGGCTGGAGCCAGGGTCCAGGTACTGATTTATGTCAGAATGAACATCAATTATGATCAGATAGTCTTTAAAGGTGGTTTGTGGGAAGCAACTTCTGTTCTGATCTGGGTCCAGCTCATGGGACAGACAACAGTCACATCATGCAATAATGTCTCCTCTGCAGCAAGCTAGGCTTTATGTATCTGGAGGTCCAGATAAGCATCTTAATAAAAGATCACATAGTCCTATCTTGTGTTCTCCTCTCACCCACACATACTAGGTCAGGAAATTCTCTTAAGTCTAAATCAAGATCTTTAGAATAAGCAGAAAGAATACCCTATGTGGAGAAGGCCAAGAGACAAAGATTATGGGAGGGTCAATTTCTTTACTGGTTTGACCAACTATTTTAAATACAATTGCATTATACGATAAAGAGTTTTACTTTGAAATTAGACTAATATTTTTCATGTACAACTTTAAAAATAATTTCAAAGACACTGAAGACAGTAAAGTAATCCTCATATACTCCCTAATATTATTACTTTGCCATGTGTTTCAGGTCTTTTTTGTCTTTAAATAAAAACAGCATATCTGATGAAAGTTGAAGTCCTCTTTGTATTCTAAGTTCTATTACTTCCTCCCTTCCCAAAAGTAAACACTGTTTCAAAGATAATTTCTCGTCTATAATGTAATTTGTATTTTTAGTACATGATTTCTGTATCTATAAAGTAATACATTTTATGTGTTTTTAGTATTTAAATAATAGCATCATACCATACATAGCAGTCTGAAAATCTGAAAGCTCTTTTTTCACTTAACATTATGTATTCTAAACCATGTTGGTACAGGTAGCTTTAGTTCATTTTTAATGCTGTAGTACATACTGCTTGTGAATATAACGGAAATTATCTATGCAATTAATGTTATCTTTCATGCCTGAGTATAAATGTGTCACACTCGATTTATTTATTTATTTGTCTTACTTTACTAAGTACAACACTGTCTTGTTTACTATAGCTTTATAATAAGTCTTGAAATCAGATAGTGCTAGTACTCCAAAATTATTCTTGTTTTCCAAAATTGTTTTGACTATCCAAGGTCCTTTTCATTTCCCCATAAATTTAAATTCATTTCATCAATTTCTATAATAAAACCCATTGTGATTTTAATTGGAATTGCTTTGAATCTGTAGATCAGTTTAGGGAGAATTGACACTAATATTGAGTCCTCAAAGCACGATGAGTGTCGATTTAGGTCTTCTTTGATTTTTCTCAACATTGTTTTGTAGTTTTCAGTATTCTTAAGTATTTTGTTTTTAATGCTATATTGTAAATGTTTTTAAATGTTGTTGCTATATTTAGAAGTACAATTGGTCTACAGTCATGCTACCCTGAACAAGCCCTATCCTGTCTGGTCTCGGAAGCTAAGCAGGGTTGGGCCTGGTTAGTACTTGGATGGGAGACTACCTATGAAAACCAGGTGCTGTTGGTGTAAAAAGGAAAAAAGTAAGGGATTGTAAGCTGACAACGTCCTTATAATCTTTGAGGTCAACCAAGGGTTGCCTTGCCTAAAAACAAAACAAAGTACAATTGATTTTTACATATGACATTATATATTAATTATCTATTGCTGTGTAACAAAACACCCCCAAAGTTTAGTGACTCAAAAACGACTTTAAGTATTTATTACCTCTCACAGTTTCTGTGGGTCAGGAATTTCAGAATCACTTAGTGAGGCAGTTCTGGCTCATGAGATTGCAGTCAAATGTTGATTAGGGCTGCAGTCGTATGAAGGCTGATCACCTTGAACTTGTGTAGATTGGACATTTATGCTTTGTAGGTGTAGATTTGTGAAAAGCCCAAGTTGTTTCTTAACCTTAACATGCAAGACTTTGGAATTTTGTTTTCCCTGTGGATTTTGCTGGTTTTAGTCTTTGTGTAGGTTGTGATTAGACTTTATTCTTATTCTTACGGTGTGGACTTTTCTGGTGCGTCAGCTGGACATTAGGGGCATTATGAGGTATTGATTAGGTCTCCCCTTAGAAGGGCTAGATTTCCAAAGTTCTCTATCACTGCTCTTTCTCTAGCTTTGTTTGTTCTGATATCAACCTAATAGTAGCTGAAATATGATAATCTTTTCTTTCATGGAACTTCTCTGTACATGGATGCCTCCGGGCACTTTTTATTGACACTTAAATTGTTTATCTCAATTCATAATTCATCATCATCAGTTTAAAAAGAAATTTCCCCTTCAGAAGCTGTGTTGTATTTTTAAAATATTGTGATGATCCCTGAGGTTTGAAAATAATTTTTGGCTGTACTTTTTTCGTTTCCCCATCTTTACTCAGGACATTATCTGCATCCATAAATAAGCCAAAAATCTATTTAGAGTCATTTAGTACTATACTTTCTGGTTAATTTCACCAACAATAATTAGTAGAACAATCTATCTTTCCTGAACTACAGAAATAATAAAAATGATAGAAACTCCAGCTTATTGAACACTCAGCTAGTTTTTGCTAATTCTTTTAAACATTATAGCAACACTTTGAATTTAATTTCTAAATTTTCATTTATAAAGACACTAAAGATTAAAGGTTAATTTCTCTAAGGTCTCATGCTAGTGAGTGGTAGAGCCAGAATTTATACTGGCTGGCTCATTGTGACTGCAAATCTGTGCTCTTTATCATACTCAATCATTTACTTGAATAAAGCAATGTTCAACAAATCTAGAATTCAGTCCCTTATAACTTCAACTTTCTCTTTTTATTAACATAAAAAAGCACATTTTTAAATAGCTGTGCTCTTGTTTTTACATAACGTTATTTTAATAACAAAGATTAAATATAGGATTATATTTACATTAAAGCTTATTTTTAATTACTTCTTAGTACTGGTAGGATAAATATGGAATAAGAAAAATGTCATTTTGATATCTCCTCAATTTTCTTGGCTAGTTTCTCTCATTCTGTTTTTTTTTTTTTAATTTATTTTTATTGTGTTGGCATTGGTTAATGAAATCCAGTAAGTTTCAGGTGTACAATTCAACTAAAATCATTTTAAAAAGTCTTAAATATTAAAAAAAGAAGCAGAGAGGAGAGTATGTCTATTTATATGTGTATCACCCAGTTTCAACTCATGGGCAAGGCTTATTTTATGTATAACCCTCACTCATATCCCACTGCCCTCTAATAGTATATATTGAAATCCCAGATTCTGTATCATTTCATCAACAAATATTTTAGTATCATGAAATTATAAACATTAGTTATATTCTTTTTTTAAATATAACTAATTACAACTGAAAGAATTCAGAACAATTCTTTTAAAATCACCATTTACTCATTGTTCAAAGCTTGCTGATATTGATATGTGTATGAATATGTCTGTGTGTTTATGTATTCAAATTGGTATCTAAATAAGAGACATAGTATTAATTTCTTAGGGCTTCTATAGCAAAGTACCAAAAACTGGGTGGCTTAAAATAATAGAAATTTATTATCTCACAGTTCTATCCAATGCAGTTTTACCTTTACAGAAGCTCAAAATATTTCATATTTGGCCAATGGCAGCCACTTTAGTAAGTAACTCTGAGTCATTTTGATAGGACTCTAGCATTCTCTGATCACTGCTTTCTGGTATAACAAGATGTTCTAGAACCATATTGTACATTTATATTCCCCACGATGACATTCTTTAAGACTCTGGACTAAGTTTTGCTTCACACTCTAAATAACCTTCCCAGAGCAACAGAATCCAACTACTTATTTATTTATTTTTTTCCTGAATTCACACACTTGGTATATATACTTCAATCAGTAATGTTGTCTAGGAGTAAGGTAATTGAGAGGGGTGGTGAAGGTCAAATCTCAATGCAAAGAGCATGCCCTGATTAAGGGCATTACACTGCAATAAAAACAAATAAACACTGCTAGTTCAAGGAAAATCTTAGGTTGGCAAGAACTAGTTTGCAAACTGCTATGTGACCTGACACTGGTCTGATTAATATTGAATGTTGTGAAAATATATTTCAGAGACTCTAGCTTTTATTGTCTTCCTCTGAGAAGTGCTGGTCACTTTGAACCTTTGTAGGCTTGGTTTTACATTTTACAGGTGTGGATCTGTGAAAAGCCCAAGATGTTTTCCATTCCCACTTTGTAGTGGGCTCAATCTCGGAATCCTGTCTTTCTGTAGATCTTGTACTGCTTTTGTTTTAGGCTGGGTCCCTCAAACATTATCTCAGGTACTCGACCTCTCACTCATTTTCTGGGCTCCAGCTCATTGATATTCTCCTTAGAAC
>NW_006439231.1:470415-482486 GCF_000325575.1 Pteropus alecto | reverse complement strand
TCTTTCCCTCAGAGCCTTTGTATATGCTATTCTCTGTCAGAATGACTCTTACCTCCACCTTTTAATAGGTATCAGTCTCAACCTCACCTCATCAGAGAGACTTCACTAGTTATTAGACATAAGAAGCACTCCCAACCCCACAATAAAGAGCCTCCTATTTCTTTCATAGAATTTGTCATGATTTTAATTTGTTTACTTATGACTTATCTCCCTAACTAGAAGGTAAACTCAAACTCCTTGAAGAGCGAAACCGGATTACACACACACACACACACACACACACACACACACAAAACCTTTTTCAACCCCAGAGACTTTAACAATATTTGGGACTGAATAGAAATTTAATAAATACTGATTGACTGAATTATAAATAAGTAGAACATTATATAATACTTTTACTGATCAGTCTCTTCTTGTCTAACTATTGAGTATCAGCCTGAATTGAACTATGGGCAAATTTGTCACCGCCACACAGGATCTTTCTTATATGAAAACCACCTTGCCCACCACACACACCCTTTCTCCCATTCACCTAAGCTAATAGCCCTTTAGTTCTCAGCTAGACTTTCCCTTCTCCAGAAAGCTTTCCTTGACTCTATTCTGTAGCACTTCCCCAGTCTGAGTGACATGTTCCTAAGGTTTCTAATAACATCCTGAGCTTACTCTACATGAAGCAGTGAGTACTATTAAGTATGTGGGGGCTGGAGCCAAATTGCCTGGATTTGAGCCATGTTACTTACTACTACTTCTGATCTTGCACACTTAATTTCATATTTTGTGTTCCCTTTCTGTAAAGTAAAGCTAGTAATATAATTTGGGTTTTTGGAAGATGAAATCAGATTGTGTAGGTCAAGTGCTCAGAACAGTATCTGGCACACAGTAAATAACACACCATTTCTAGCTATTATTCTTACATAATTCCTGTTAATTTATCTCTTCCTTATACTATACCAAAAATTTCTTAAAAAGGCAGAATCAGTGTTCTGTTTATCCTTGATGCCTAAGCAACTGAAACATAGCTGGGTTCTGTACCGAATTGTTGTTCTTTTTCCTGCAAACCCTCCAGTTGGCTCTAAACGAATCTCTATTCCTGCTTTCCAACTGCTTAAAATCTTTCCATGGCCTTCATTTTGGTTTGTTACAATTGCCGTCAAGGACAAAGACACTCTAGACTGTCTTTCTCTGAACACTCCATTTGTTTGTTTTTATGTAACAATGTTATCTTTTTTTCCCTTCAAATCATCTTTCCTTTGTAAACTCAGCTATGGAGCAGTGAAACAAAATTACATTTCCATTCCTTTGGTCAATGAATTTAAAGTTTCTTTGCAGTTTTTACCGTATTATGTGGTTAAGTAATTTTTGGTCACTTCTGTAGTTTCAATTTCTCAATAGTCTGTTTAATAAATGAGAGCCTCAATAAATGTTACAATCAAATTTATTTTTACATGAAATACGCAGCTATATTAAAATACAATTCCTTTCCTCAATTAAAAACAAAACTAGCAGGCTTTTGTGACAAGTGAGTTCTTTGCATCCTGAGCTGCCTCTGAGTAACCCTGGGACACCAACTAAGAAAGCACTCCTGGTACCCATAGCCAAGAAAGTGGTGGCAACAAAAGGACCAGCCTAGACTTGTCCTAAATAAGTCTCCGATACCCAGAACTTAATCAGGACTCCCGCGGAGCCACAGGAAGAATCTTTGCCCTGAGGCTGGATGGTCCGCCAACAGACGGTTCAGGGGAACCAAATAAACGCAGTAAGTACCGCGGACTGCGCATAAATAACTCGGACAAACCTCTAACTGGATAGACTTATTCCAGAGACGTCCGCGCAGCAGGGGCGGGTCGACGTGCTGACGTTACGTCACGTTTCCCTTGCCCGTTTCGCTTCTCCGCCTCTCTCCGCACTGTGACGTTACCAGGGAGGAAAGAAGCGTAAACAGCGCAGGGCATTTCGGGAACGGGATTGTTTCACGCAGGAAGCAGGCTCCATTTTAGCGCCGCCCGCCGTTGCCATCTGTTTCCCTGTCCTGCCTATAGCCCCTCCCGTCCCCAAGTCCCAACGGGAAGGCTGGGCCTAGGCCTCCGGAGGCTGGAGTGCGAGGAGGGAAGGGAAAAAGGGAAGAAGCAGGGAGAAAAGGGCGAGTCGAGAAAGGTGAGTGGTAGAGGCCAAGGTGCGAAGCGCGCAGCCCAGCGGGCGGGCGGACGGACGGACGGACGTGCCCGTGCTGGTGCTGCCGCGGCTGGGGCTCCTGCTCGAGTTGCGTCGAAGCGGCGGCAGCGGCGGCGGCAGCGGCGGCGGCAGCAGCATCGGAAACAGGAGAGGAGCAATGGCGGCCGACAGCCGGGAGGAGAAAGGTTAGTGCGGAGAAAGGTGATGGGCGGAGGCGGGGCTCGGGAGTGGGTCGGTGAAACCGCGGTTCTTCGTTGCGGGGTGGGGGTTGGGGAGGTTAGCCAGCCCCGCGCGGAGCTGGTCCCTCCCGCCGAGAGTCATGGAAGAGACCAGGCCTGCCCTTTCGTTCTCGGTCTCCGAATGACCTAACACTTCATCACGCCTACATTTTTTGTTTTTTTGTTTCTTTTTGTTTTTGATCTTAATTCTCCTCTTCACTTTCCGTTTAGCTGTCCTGGGCGCGACTGAAAGAAGGCCTTCTCAGTTTCAGGTTCTTAGGTTTATTTCCTGGTAGGATTATGCGGATGCAATGCGTATTTCTAGACCCACCCTTTCTGTTAGGCGATATTTTGAAAACTTAATGTCCAATCAAAGCTCATAGTCTATTAAGTGAGCATATTTTAAAAATCGTATAGGTGGATTTTTATTTGCGAGAAATATCTTAAAGTAATTCCAGGCCGTTCCTGTTAAATATGCAGAGTGGCAAGAATTGCCCTTTGGGTTCCTAGAATACTTATTGCAGAAAACATGATGTTTGAAAAGGTAATTATATGATTTAGGCCTGAGAAAAAATATCCTGGCCACTATACAGGGAAGTATAGGAAGAACTGATGGTGTCAGAATGTAATGTAATGTCTTTTGAAATACCGACCTCCCAGGCCCTAGAGATGTTAATGTAGATCCTAGGTCCGTGCAGGTCTGGGGAGTGGTCTCGATTAGATTCTGCCTTAAATTCTTTTACCCCCTAAGATTAGCATGATAATTTGGGAAAAGTTATAGTTGATAATAATATGGCAGAGCAGCTGCCCTGTATTTCACAGATCTACTCTTCTGTATTTCTAATTTGGGGTGGGAATTTGTTAAATGGGCTCTAGAGTCGTCGCATTAGGCCTGTGCCTTTAAAATTTTTCTTTATTCGAGAAAGAACCATCTTCATGCTTCAGTAAACTGCTCAAGGGTAGGGACAAGCTTGGGAAGGAGAGTGGGTGGAATATCTTTAACGTATTGCTCCTATCATAAAGCAGCTCGATGATTAAGTTATAGTAGTTTAATTTTCCTTCCTTAAATGAATCCTAAAAAAATCGCCATCCCCACTTTTTTGAGAAATTCAGAAGGCATGAGAACATAGTATTGTATGGTGTTAGTGAATAAAGAAAATGGCTTTTAATTAGTAGTAAAATCAGTTATTAAACTAGATTATTTTGATAATTCAGTCAACATTTGATTGTGTCGGAGTGTAATTTGTGAGCTGCGTGTATGGGAATGCGTGGTGGTTGTAGTAGGTGAAATGAACCAAATACAAAATGAGTAAAACTCAGTACTCTCAAGAATTCATTGTCTGTTCAGATGAATGTAGTTTTAAGTCAGTGGTAGATACAGTAATGTACGTTGAGGGGAAAAAAGTGGGTGAAGATTTGAATATTTTGTTTTGGAAATGGATTTATTGATGAAAATGCAGTCTAAATACATAAACTTTATAATTGGCAAGTAGTAATGCCTACTCTTAGCAATAGTTCCAGTAAATTGTTTAGCTTTTGACGGGCCTCACCTTTGTGCAATTTTTTAAAACTTAATTTCCATAATAGAACTTTATTTTAAAACTTCTAAGTCCTTATCTTTATAGTTAAGATCAAAGATTATCTTTAGTTGACTGGGAAAGCTAGCAAATGCAAACCTACCGGAATTACTTGTTTAATTTTGGAATGGGAAGATTTCTAGAATGATCCAGGTTGCAAATACAGGGAAACCAATGCTCAGGGTGTCTCACTTGATCATTGTCACACAGCTAGAATAATAGCCAGAATTAGAATCAATACTTGACTCTTCTCATATTTGAACAAGCAAAAGTGGGAAGCTTATTGTCATCAGTTATCTTCTGTGAAACATTAGGAAATTATGATGATAAGTCCTATAGGAATCTTAGACATGTCACAAACCTTAGGTCCCTTCTAAATGATTTCGTAAATGGTGTAAGATTTTGATAAAATAAGTTTAAATGGCAGAAATTTGTTATTAATCACAGAACAGTTAAAACAGTTTTGGTCAAGAGACCTTCGATTATTGGGCTTTGTACATTAGTTGTGTGATAAACAGTTTAAGTTTTATAAAGTTTCCGTAGTACCCATATCTAGGAGCTGAAGCCTATATAACTAGTCAGATTGCCAGCTTCCTCTGATTCCTGTGGGATTAGTCGTCCAAAATGTAGATTTGGAAGATGTTGGAGTGTTGGTGCTGTTAACTAATATTAAATGCCATTTTTCTATATGAAGAAATATACATTTATATTATAAACATCTTGTATGAATTTAATTTCCTAAGCTCTTATAAAGTTCTCTCCAAGGAATAGTTATAAAAGTCAAATGTGTCCAAAATGTGGATAATGAATAACCATTTTCATAATTAATGTGTTTTTTCTATTACCAAACTGGAAGCTCCATGAGGGCCAGAAGTATACGTCTTGTTCACCAGGTTCCTGGTGTGTAGTAATTGTGTCTCAGTGCCTTGCATAAATGATAAGCAAGGTTGTAAATCATTAGCCCATGGTTGGAATTCATTAATAACTGACTAGTTATGTGACATTTGCTATCAATGTTCAGTGGTTTCGGAGTTCAAATTATATATGTACGTGCACACGCAGGCAAGTACATATAAATATGTACTCACAGTTATGTATACACATATATATGTACATGTATACACATATATATGTACATACACATATGTATGTACAAACTGTGGTCCTCCCTATAGTTAAGTCCTTAGGATAAGGTTGACTTTCTAGGTCCACTTTAGTTAGGGCTCTATAAAGTATAGATTATTTGATATTCCAACTTATTTATTTTACCTATAATAGAAATAGCATCAAAAATTAAAAATGCTCTCCTTAGATTTCAGTTATATGCTTTTTGGAATGCATGAGATTTGCATAGGGTGGGAAATCCTAGTCTTTACCCTTCATTTTGAATAACAAAAAAGTAACTGAGACCGGTCCAATGTAAAATGTAAGCTGGCAAGGATCCAGGAAATCTTGTTCCATTGCCAAACTAAAACTATATTAAACAAATTAAAAAGTATAATGTATTCTGGTGCCCTGTGTTGGAAAACAAAATGCATAGTGTATTTAACAGCCTAGTTTTCATTATATACTAACTCTGGGACTTAGTCTGATGCTTGACCCTGAAATAAATAGTACTTTGTATCTTCTGACCCAGAAGCTTCTGGGGTTACAAAAAATCGTATCTCAGATAAAGGTTAATTTTCTACACTGAATTCCCTGGAGGTAATGTTTGTGGCCTTCCTGGGCCAGGACCTTCCAGATTAAGATTTAATTCTCGTTTAGTGGAAAGAGCACTACATTTGGATTCAGAGTTGCAAGATTTTAGTCAAGTCACTTTATTCTTTGGCTTTCATTTTGCAATTCTTGTGACATAACCTTCTAAAGGTTAAACTACTTTGAAAGCCAGTTAGGTTTTTAAGTTCCCATATTTATCTGAAACAGAAATCTCCCCAATCAAGCAAGAAAACAGAAGCTTTGTTACTACTTGTCACATCCTGTCAGTTTTTGAACAGGCTCTAAAAATGATTCTTTTCATTTCCTTGTTTTGCCTCTTATTCCCCTGAATCTGTACCTTTATTGCAAAATTCAGTTTGCTATGAGTTTGAGATAAACAGATCGTGCTAGCTTGCACAAGTGATCATAATGAAGTCCATATATATCATATATTGTGAATGCAAAACCTTCACAGATAACTGCACTTAGAGGCCTCAAGCTAGCAGCAGCCTGCTTTGTGTTGTTTTTAATTGAGGCCACATTTAGAAGTCAGATGGTTCCAAATAAAAATCTGAATTTGGGGATCCTTTTGAAAATTTGGAAGATTTGACTTCATGGTGCTTGCATTCTCTTCAGGCACTTAATCCACTGGAGTTGAGTAGGATTGTCTGCTTTAGCATTCCTACTCTCACAAAGTATATATACTAAAACTGGAGTTTTGTGTCCCTGTGCCTTAGTGTTTATTGAACTGAACCTTCAATTTATTTGCATTTCTTTAACATCAGTGTAATTCAGGAGTTGCAGGCTTATATGCATGCTAGAGTCAGGTAAAATACTTGTTTAATGCAATAGGTGAATTAGGTTAAAAAAAATAAAAGAGCAAGCATGGTCCACGTTCAGACAGTATTAGTAAATACACTGATTTGCCAGGCATAAACCCAGATTTTCACATGCAAAACCTTGGCTTGTATTTCCTTCTCTCTTTCTTAACAGAAGACTATTAGGACTGCTCCAGCTGGTAGTTTTCAGGTGAGAATCTGGGTCTCTAATGATTAAATAGTCTTTTAAAAAATTAATGTTTGGATTTTTACATTTAATCTTTAGTTTTCAAAAACAAAGCGTTTAAGAGCTAGATTCGTCTTAAAGGTTATCAGAGTATAACTTTTGGATGGATTTGAATTTTAGCCATAAATAGAAATACTAATGAAGCATTTTGTGTTTTGCTTGAGCTAATTCATTGTACTGACATGTGAAAAAATTCATTTTCATTTCCTTGTGGCATCTTAAACTCAGTTTTTGAGGTTTTTAAAAACGATTTTTTAAAAGATTGTATAGCTCTTTATGTGGAGTTACCAGAAAAATGTAATGTGAAGTGTTTTACCATAGAAATACTGTATTATTTTTATGGTATGTAAGTTGTATTTTCAGAGAACTCTTCTTAACCTGGCATTTGCTAACCTTTGTTCATTTAACCGTGAACATTCTTAGGTTGGGTTGCTGCTGGCAAACTACTATGAAAAAATTGAATATATGCATATTTCTATACAGAATAATAATGTTAAATTTCAGGACAGTGACTTGAAACATTTATTAAGGTAATTTAAAGAAAGTTACCTTAGAGAACTGTGGCTGTTACTTTATCTCACAGTTAGTTCTTTCCAGAAAGGATATGCCAGTGATAATGGGTCTCTTAACAGCAGTGGCTTCTGAAAATGTTAAAATAATCTTATCTTTATGACCAATTCATTCTAATATGAAAAAATGAATTAAAATATATACGAAGTGTACTTTTTCTAGCCAATGAAAGAAGGGGTCAGAAGAAGCAGTTTAAGGTAGCTTTATAACCCGATACTATGAACTTTCATCTTTTAAAAACCAGATTTTGGGGTTTTAAAAATACACCATATATTTATAATTAAAATCCTTAAGTTTAAACAAAACTAAATAGATGGTAGTTTTGAAATCATTTACCAAGTATTCAGTACTTCTTCCAGCAGTAAATGGAGTCTCTGTTATCCACTTTGAACCGTAGGTAAACATTTGTGATTGCCTCTGAATAAAATGTTGTGGTGATGTTGCTGAGTTTCCCCTGGCCCTTTCCCTCTTGAGATCTGTACATCTTTAGAGCCCTAAACCACCATGTAAGAGGTCTGCCTACTCTGAAGCTGTCATGATGAAGAGTGACCGCAGAAAGAAATGCCCTAGAAGTCACAGCTGTTTTGAGTCTTCCCAGCATAGCTGCCAAGCAGACAGGTGAATGAGCAAGCCTTCAGATGATTCTGGCCCTAGCTACCATCTAGAAATGCAGCCATTTGAGAGAACCTAGTTGAACTCCAGAATCAAAGCAATAATAAATGATTGTATTATTTTAAAACACCAAGTTTTGGGGTAGCATGTTACATACAACAATTGATAATCAGAACGTGTAAATATTTGTCTTATTGAAAAAAGATTTTGCTTTGTGTTTTGGACCAGATTTTGTATATTATATACCCTAGTCATTAACAAATAGTTGTGGCAGGCAAGGTTTATTAGAATTTGATAGAGATAGGAGAAGGCTTATAGGTTGAAAACTCATCAGGGGATTCGAATAATTGCCCTTCTGCTCCCTTTCCCAAACACTGATATTTTATTCTAAATGTCTCTTATCAGAGGTGAAGAAACTGGAGCTCAGACTGGGATTTTCTCAAGGATACCTAGCTTTTAAATGATAAGCTGGATTTTTTTAAAATCCAAATCTCTTTTTCTGTGTACCATATTTCAGTAAATAAATGTTTTTGGTGATGGAGAAAAAGTAACTTAAAATGTCATTTATAGTAAAGGTTGGTAAACTTTTTATAAAGGGTCAGATAGTAAATAATATCTTCGGCTTTATGTGGGCCATCTAAGGTTTTTGTCATTCTTTTTTTAAACACAACCTTAAAAATGCAGAAACCTTTTTTTTTCTTGTGGGTCAAAAACAGGCTGTGGGTTGAATTTGTCCTGAAGGTCTTAGTTTGCCAATATTGTGATAAAACCATAGTTAGATTATTGATGTCATGTATCATGTATTATAATACAGATAAAACCGTGTAGACCATTAAGTGAGGGTGTTATGGTTGATTTTAAATTAAAGATATAGTAATGTTGGCAACACAGAGCCTTCTAGTGCACTTATTTGAAACTAATCTCACATATACTGCCTATTCATAATTTGCATTTTTGTTGTTTCCTTATACTTTGTTTAAAGGTGTTTTTACTGTTCCCCATCTAATTTAACCTCAGATTTAGAAAGCCGGAACTCTAGACTCACATCCATCTGTTTCTAGACAAGTAAATTTGGTCAACTTGTGAGATTCTGTTTATCTGTAAAGTAATGGATGAGAAAACATACCTTATACATGTCATATGATATGTACATATGTGTGAAACTGATAGTGTTAAAAATAAGCATTGGTTGGTCTTAAAAATTTGTAGATGTTTTCTAAAACTGCAACTAACTCTGAATTTGAATAATAATTATTTGTTAAAAGTTTTTTAAAAACAATAATGCTCTTTTTTAAAAATATAGGGAAACCATGATTTAGGCATGCCTGAAATTTAAATTGATTTAAACTGCACAATTTTTTCATTCTGTTTAGAATTTAGCACATATAAGATGTAATTTCATGTGAATGTTCAAGCTTTTGGGTAGATATTTCTAGTTAAGAACTAATTTCATGAAAAGATGTGTGTGGCACTGTAGTTACTTCCTATGTTGATGTGATAGTTTACAATTTTTATTTTCCTGCAAATGTTTTGTCAAGATCTGTTGAGATCCATTTTTGTACTGACTAGAGAGCTTTTACCTAAGAAGAAATAAGTATCTGCAAAACTTTTACTTTTTTCTATTGAATTACGTTTTTATTTTTTATTTATAATACAGAGTCTGAAATTGTTTGCTACCATTCAGATCTTGAGAGAATTTCCTCCTTAGTTAAAACCTAATCCAGAAGATGAGAGAAACCTTTTTGGTTGGCATACCTTGATTTTAAATAACAATTAAAAGACTAAGTAAACAAAAGTAAAAAATCATATAGTATATATTCATTTTAGAAAAACGGTATAAAGTACAGATAAACATTGTTACCATCTAAGGAAATCAATTGCTATGCCATTCTAGACGGTAATTTTTTAGATGTTTTTAAATAGCAACTGTGTCTGACTCCAAATACAAGAAAGGTGTTACTTTTTCTGTATTCTCCCTAATGCCTACATTAACGGTTTTATCTCTTCAGTCATTGATTTCTCACCTTTTGGGGAAATTTGAATCCCATCTAACCTGTTAATAACCCTTGTTATACTTTGAATGGGCTTTGCTTTTTATCTCATCAGTTTGATGACTTTATACTTCTCTTTGCTACACCTTAAATTTGGAAAGACATTTTTGATACTGGAATACTTAGTTTTGAAAAATGTTTACCATTAGCTTTAGCATATTAATAAAAAATCAGTTCAAAGCACTAAACATTTACCTGTATGTTTAAGATTTATTTTGTCCTGTTGGACAGAGTGAAGGTGAGCATGGGATGACAAAACAGTTCTAAGTTTTCATGATCATCGAAGTATGTCAATTATAGTCAATAGTTTCCTTGTCTGAACAAGTTACAATTTTATAGTCCATACTAGCAGTCTCAAAAGTTTTGATTGTGTAGCACACCAATAATTTTTTTCTTTTAAATTTATCTTGACATTATTTCAGGCAAACAATAGCTATAAGAATAGTACAAAGAATTTACTTTTCAACTGCATTCCACAGATGTTAACATTTTACCACATTTGTCTTTCACATTCATTCTCTCTCATGTGCTCTCAGTAAAGATATGTGGATAGATGCATGTAGACACACTTTTATCCTGAACCATTTGTCATTTGAAGGTGTGATTCTTCTTTGCCCCTAAATACTTAAGTATGTATATCCTAAAAATTAGGATATACATACTTAAGTATGTATATCCTAACTATACATACTTTAGTATGTATATCCTTAAGTACTTAAGTATGTATATCCTAACTATACATACTTTAGTATGTATATCCTTACTTAACTATATAGTACATACTATCAAAATCAGGAAATTAACACTGATACTATTATATATTGACCAGTTAGATTTCACTAGTTTTCCTAGTTATGTTTCAGATCAAGTGCTGTATTCAGTTATTCATGTCACTTTAGCCTCCTTTAATCTGGTGTTCTCCTTAGTGTCCAGATTTCATGACATTTATATTTTTGGATGCCCCTTAATTTGGGTTTGTTTGGTATTTCCCCAGGTATAGATTCAGATTTTGCATTTTTCATAGGAATATCACAGAATAGTTCTATTCTGATGTCGATTTGAACTTCTGTTGATGATGTTAACTTTGATTACTTGGTTACACTGGAGTCTGCCACTTTTTGTCTTGATGATCAGTATCTCACAGAGAGTACACAATCCTTGATAAATAGAAGTTCTTACATTTTGTCTCTGTACCCCAGTATATCCTTTTATATCTTATGGGGTACTCCTGGCTTTATAGAGCAGAGCTCTATATCATGCCCTTTACATTGTGTGGTTTTATAGGAATTATCGTTATGTCTTGATTCTGAAATAAAAGCCGCTTGAGGGTTATGTTCTTATACTTTTGCAGCCTCAACATAATAAGTACCCAAAAATAAATGCTTAATTACAATGATTTTTCCCTGTTTTTAATTTTCTTTCAGATGGAGAACTTAATGTATTAGATGATATTTTGACAGAAGTACCAGAACAGGATGATGAACTGTATAATCCAGAGAGTGAACAAGATAAAAATGAGAAAAAGGGTATGTAAGATTTCTATTATTTTTGTTAAAATAACAGTATAGAGATTTAATTTCTTAAGAAAGTGACTTTGCCTTTGCGTTTGTTTCTTGAGGCAGTTGATACCAAAAGCACGATCATAAACTGTAGTACCTAATTCCATATGAATAAGAGTAATCTGTTACTTTTCAAATGTGTGAAACAACTCAGATAGATGAATTTATTCCAGGGTTTGAAACCTATGTTTTCTTTATGATTAACTTTGGAGTAAAAATATTTTAGAAGCTATTTTAAATAAACGAGGCTTTTTTCCTGTGATATATAGCGTCTGTTAGTTTTTGATGAAATAAATGAAATACCCAAATACCTTTTTTATATCCATTTTTAAATTATATTTTTCAGGATCAAAAAGGAAAAGTGACCGAATGGAATCTACTGACACCAAGCGACAAAAGCCTTCTGTTCATTCCAGACAGTTGATTTCTAAGCCATTGAGTTCATCAGTTAGCAATAACAAAAGAATAGTTAGTACAAAAGGAAAGTCAGTCACAGAGTATAAAAATGAGGAATATCAAAGATCTGAAAGAAACAAGCGTTTAGAAGCT
>NW_006439231.1:460834-470403 GCF_000325575.1 Pteropus alecto | reverse complement strand
ATTCGTTTGTCAAGCAGTACCTCTAGAGAACCTTATAAGAGTCACCCTGACAAAACTTGTCTCCGGAAGAGGGATCCTGAAAGGAGGGCCAAATCCCCTACACCAGAAGGTTCTGAGGTAGTAGATATCATTGCAGATATAAAACAGAAAGCAATTCTTTTTGAGGCTTTAGAACTGTTTATTCACTGTTATATTACTGCTGATTCCCTTTTTCTTTAAACATCAGAGAATTGGGCTTGACGTGGATAGACATGCAAGCAGATCCAGCCAATCTTCTAAGGAAGAAGTGAATTCTGAAGAATATGGCTCTGACCATGAGACTGGCAGCAGTGGTTCTTCTGATGAGCAAGGCAACAATACCGAGAATGAGGAGGAAGGAGTGGAAGATGTGGAGGAAGATGAAGAGGTAGAAGATGATGCAGAGGAAGATGAAGAGGTGGATGAAGATGGAGACGAGGAGGAGGAGGAGGAGGAAGAAGAGGAGGAGGAGGAAGAGGAAGAAGAAGAGGAAGAAGACGAGGAAGAATATGAACAAGATGAGAGAGATCAGAAGGAAGAAGGCAATGATTATGATACTCGAAGTGAGGCTAGCGACTCTGATTCCGAATCCGTTTCCTTCACAGATGGGTCTGTTAGATCTGGTTCAGGCACAGATGGATCAGGTACTACTTTTTATATATAAAAGTTTGTCTTTAAAAAAAAAAAAAAAAGACCCAATTGGTTTTATTCTTAAACATGTTTAAATTATAAAATTTTTGAGATGGGGCGGATATGATAAGATTGTCTTGTGATTTTTTTTATAGTTAATTTTATGCTTTTGAGTGTTTTAAGTACATTTGAATAAGATTTACATACTTGTGCAAAGGCATTTAACACCTACAAATTGATTGTATTATAAATGAACACAAGTCCAGTTGTTTATAAGGAAATGTATTTCAGGTCTTAATGTTATAAATTCTTAGATTTTCATATTAGTTAACAACAGTTTAAACACTGATGTAGTTGAAGTGTATATGGAATCCGTCCACTAGATCTTACAATATTTACATGTTAAATGCATCTAGATTTCCATCATGTGGCAGTAGAAATCAAAACAGCTATTTCTTTTTTTTGGTAGCACAAATTGGTTTCAATTCTCTGTGTATTGACTGACTGGGGCAGGGTCTCCAAAGGGCTGGGCTGGGTTTAAAGGTACAAGATGGAAAATAACATATGAAAATCTTGTGGAGAGATTAGGTAAGAGCCATCTTGGGGCATTCCTTCATTACTATGTGTCCTACCACTTTATCCCTATCTGATCCGGGAGATGTAATTGTAGGAATCATAGGTAGTTGCAGTTCCGAGCCTGAAGGGGGTCCCTTTAGGAAGGCAAATTCAGGGAGTACAACAAAGAGAGGTCACAGTATGTGAAGATCTTTGATCACTGTATGATGATGATTTTCTCATGGCTATCTTATGTAAAGATGGAGCCAGATCTGCTACATAAGCAAATGTACTAAATACTGGAATGCAAGAAGAATCCTATTCTTTTGGCATATAAGATAGTTACATATTCATTATTATAGAATTTTTATCATTTTAGTAGTACATTGTTAGTAAATCATATTCTTGACATAGCACAGATGGTAGAGTAAATGGCCAGCTATTTTTTAGTGATTGGCAACTGAAGTGTTTTCAACCTTTTGTTCATTAGAGTTGTAAATTTGAGAGAGAGTTTAGACAGGTTTTTGAAGGGGGTTGAAAGTTAAAGAGTTAAACTGATTAGGTGAGTAATTGGGTTTAATATAAAAACTTGTGGAATCTTTAATTCTATCCTTCTATCGTACTTTTTGAAAACTGAATTATGTCAATTATAATTTATAATGATAGAGAACAAAAATTGTATTGGTAATATGAATGGATGTTCACTGTATATAACACTCATGGGGTTAGGAACATTTCATGATAGGAATCTCATTTTGGAATCTATGTTAGAAACTGTTTCTTAGACTTGAATATTTGTCTTGTTTAAGTCAAACAAGGAAGACTTATTTAAATGGGTAGGGCCTAAAATAATTTTCAATTTTAATAAGCTTCAATTTTAATAATGATACTGATACTGTATTAAGCTATTTAATAATACTTTTATATTTTTGTAGATAAGACATTTCAAATTGAATGCTAGCCAATGGTTTTGTTAAACCTTGATATCAAAACTTGTTAGAAGAGAAAGATACATTGTTTTAAAAGATACCTGGAACTCTTTATTTTCCTCATTAAAGGAAAATTTGAGGATATTCCTTAGAAAATCCCTTATGTGGAACGTGTTTTAGAGACTGTTTAGTATGCAGGAAATTATTTTTATCATAGTGTAGTTTATAATAACGTACAAAAAAAATGAGGCGGATTTGGGGCTCTGATTAGGAGATGTCAATTTTTAAATACAAGGGATTACAGTTTAGTTTTGTATCATGAATTTTTTTGATTTCAGTTTATTTTACATTACTTTTTCTCAGAATTTTCAGTAACTTCCTTACAAAAGTCACACACCTTGCCGGTTGTTAAAGGTGGTTGTTAGATCACTTCCATTGTTCTTTTGACCTGAGAATATTAGCTGGGAAAGAGGATCAAAAACTTAAGAGCAGTGGAATTATTTATACAAAAAAAAAAAAATCATGAAAAATCTTTGGAGATATCTCATTGTAATGCTGGATTTAACATTACATAAAAACAGTTGGGGATGATCTTCCTTCTGCTCAGATTATTTTTTTCTGTATTAGTGAAAGATCTTTTCAATATTTTGAAACAAAGTTTTTTTTATTATTATTAAATTTATTGGGAGTAATGCCTACTGTGCACGTGTTAATAGATTCTTGAACTTCCAAACATAAACATAGTATTATAATGATGGCATAATGAGGCTGAAATTATGGGCAATACTTTCTGCGCATGTGTTTGTAGCTGGTTTAGCCAGCAGCTTTTATGGCCTTGGTGTTCTAGGATTTGGGGTAATTTATAACCCTAAAAGCGGGGAGATGTTTCTGGGAGGTGCTTTAGGAAGGCCTTCCAGGAAAGTTTCTGTGGTTATAGAGCTGGGTCTTCGCTCCTGTCCCTGATGCCTGATTACCTAACAGTAAGATTGGTTAGTAACATAAAATTTTCAGGTGTGCAACTTTATAATACAACATCTGTGTACTCACCATTTTATCACATATATTTGGCTCCATAAAGTATTCTTTTTAAATAGCCAAAAAAGATATATTATCCTTAGTGATCAATTTTTAAAGCTTGGACTTCTAAATATTCAGAGGAAAAAGTAAAAGAAACATGTTAGAATTTTTGAAAGAAATAATGGAAAACAATTTTAACAAGGTTTTTTTTTTTTTTTTTTAAATCTCTTTCATGTAGGTGTCATATTCATTGAGTTAGTGAATCTGGTTCCTACTTATGTGCCAAGCACTGTAGGAGTGTGTAGTCAGTGAATGAAAAAGACATGCCTGAGAGATTTGGAATTTGATAAAACTTCCTGTTTTTCTATTTGGGTGAGGCTCTCAGTCGTACTAAAAGGCTTCAGTCTATTCACTTGAGGTCTTAATAGTTTGCCTTGAGGGAAAGGATGTTAAAACTTGAAAGTTATGTATCATTATTCAGAGCAAGCCACCCTGGAAATAAATGTTTTTCTCTATAGCTGTTTATTTGAAATACTGTTATGCCCCATGGTTGCTGGCTTTAAATGGGCTTGGCATTGTAATTGTGCCATTATAGACTTCTTTGCTCTTCCCTTTCACCCCTAAATTAGGAAAATTAGCATCTTTTACAGGCTTACATCTATTTGGAGAAGCAGTTCTTAGTAAATTACAAAGGGAAAGATGCATAAACTAAAAGAAAAGGAATTTACAATATCCTTGAAGTTTTCTGTCTTTTAAGAATTGTAGTAAAATATCTTTTATCTTTTCTATTTGCTCAATAAGAACAGAGCTCAGAGTTTGTACTTTCAAGTTACAGGACTTGCATTTGAAACTAGGTTCTACCACCCAGAAACCGTGGGGCCTAGGCCCAGTTGTCTTTACCACCCCTCTAAATTGAGATTTCCTTTTCTATAAATCAGAATCATGGCATGTGTACCTCATGAGCTTATTATGAGGATTAAAAATAATTTATTTAAAGCATTTCAAATGGTTAATTCTATAGAGTCATAACGGATTATATGCAAGATCATTAATTATATTTCAGCTTCCTGTTTCTTTTTAATTAAAATATGTATATGAATTTTATCCCTTTATATTTCTCCTTACCTCTTAGCTGAAAAGTAAAGGAGCTTAGAATGGTATAGTTAAAATGCCAATAAAAAGGCAGGAGAGCCTGATTCCATTTTAGGTTCTCATTTACATGCTAATAAATTCCAAATTAACTTTGAAATGGTCTTTATATTACAGGTAATCGCAAACCTTTTCTGTCTACTGAAGATTCTCATCCATTTTATAGAAATAAATGGGCTGTTGTTAAGATTTAGGAATAAAGTTGAAATTGAATTTGAAAATAAGAATTGTAATCCAGGAAGGAGATGGTCAAGAAGAGTGAAATTGAAGACAGAAATGCAAGAATTGGCCACGAGGAGGGAATCATTTAATTTACTTGTGGGGTTCCCCCCCCCACAATAGTTGAAAAGCTTTGGACCTGGAATTCTTTAGACACCTAGGATAGAATGAGTTGGAATTGTGATGAAGAATGATAGCGTACTTTTAAAAGGATTTAGATGCATGTAGAAGGGAATACAGTAAATTTTATTGAAAGAAAAGTTGTGTTCGCTTTGCAGATTTTATTTCCCCTGTTGGAAAACTTTATTCAAGATCACTTTTATGTATAGGATAGATAGTTGTCAATTATAGCCATGTGGTTTTATTTGATTGAAATTGGTGGGAGAAGTAACAAAGTGTCCTAAGTTTTTGAAGTGTTCTTACCATATTCTGAGGAAATGAATCAGGAGAGAGAATAGCAATGACTAATATTTAGAGAGTGCAAAAAGAATACATATATATTCTTGTTACCTATATCTATATTGTAATGTTTTTAAAAATCTTGTTTGAATTGTTTTTAGATGAGAAAAAGAAGGAAAGGAAGAGAGCTAGAGGCATCTCTCCAATTGTTTTTGATAGAAGTGGAAGCTCTGCATCAGAGTCATATGCAGGTATTCTCATTTTACCTTTATTTGTGATCATATCTGACTGACTGTAATGTGATCTGTAGAAAGTGTGGAGGCTGTAGTTTAGTGTGAACTTGTTAATGTCTATTAATATTGATTTTTGGCATGTTCAGTGTAATAATTGTAGAGGAAATTAAGCTTTTTCTTATTATTTTAATCCTGTTCTGTTACTGCTTAAGTGGAATTTCACTTTTTTTTTTTCTTGGAAGATGATGATTCAGTGACTAGTTTTCTGAGTGAGAAACTGTTCAAATATACATATTAAAAAAAATTCAAACAACCCAAAAAGCAAAACACTCGTACACATTGAGAAGTATTTTTTTTGTGTGTGTGGGTGCGCCAGGAAGAATAATTTGTCTTGAATGAAAACTTTATGTGACAAGACTGTAGAAATTTTGTCTTATCTCTATTAAAGCTCAATCTGAACAAATGTACTTTGGCTAAATACAGGTTCAGAAAAGAAGCATGAGAAATTATCATCTTCCGTTCGTGCTGTCCGAAAAGGTATCATTTAAATTTGAAATTGTTTTCATTGCATGCTGCATAAAGTCATTATTTTGCCTTATTGGTTCTCCATTAATAGTTGATTTTAATGTAGTAATGTTCTGATATATTACATTACGGAAAAAATAATGTGATCTTAACAGTAAAGCTCCATGTTCACTTCTTGTTGCATATCTTTTAGAAGAGACATCTCAGGATATGTTACAGTGTTTGGACTCAGTGGGCGGTGTGTGTGTGTATATATATATATATATATATACACACATATATATTTTTTATTAGCATAATGGCGAATTATTAACCTTTAGAAAAATAATCTGATGAAAGCTATAAAATTTGTAGCCATTTTCATACTTAAGTATAGATCTGATATATCGGAACATCACTGGATTAGATTTACCTTCTTGCATAATGCTGGTTCCTTTCTTAGCTTTGCTTTATTATGTGTTGTGGCTTAGCTTTCCAGGTTGAATGGATGATTATGAATTTTAAGAGTTTAGCTGGGTTGCGGAGGGCTAATTTCAGTTAGTACAAGTTATAGTCCTTTGAATGATAATGGCCTCTCATTCATCAATTTGGATTTCTTTTTTTCAGATCAAACGAGTAAACTCAAATATGTCCTACAGGATGCAAGATTTTTTCTCATAAAGAGTAACAACCATGAGAATGTGTCCCTTGCCAAAGCTAAGGTATTATCTATCATCAGTTCCATTAAAACTATCCTAATCTTGACAGTTTTAATGCTATCTTCAATAGCATTAAGATTCTGTGATTTTTCATAAAAGCTTTAAAGATCTAGAGCTCTGTTGCCACTTAGGGTCTGCTTTGTGGTTGGTTAGGCAACCTAATAATAAGTTTTCTTTTAAATCTTTTAAAGACAATTTTAGAAGTCAGATTTTTGATATTAAAGAATATATATATATAAATTTGTACTGTAAAAGATGTTTCTCTTGATTTTTGTTTCTTTTTCAATTGCTAATTTATTATACTAATACTTTTTAAAAGTTTCTTTAGCCAGTTTTTGCTTTATATTGATGCTTGTTTTACACCTTGAGATCTTGAAATTATTCCTATGTGGAGAGTTTCTTTTATTAGAAATAAGATTACTGGGATTTAGAAGAAAAGAAAGAATTAGCTTAAAGGTGCACCCCAGGCTTTATAAAAACAATAGGCTCAGTTGCTATAGGATGTTGTAAGATACTAATTTTCTTAGGTTTTTGCTACAAAAATACATCTGTTCATTATACCAACTATTATATTTTTCTGTTCTTATTTTAAAATGAGTAATTACAGTTTCTCTTGATTTTCAGAAAGTTAAAAATTAAAGTTAAACATTTTTCTAACCATATTTCTGTCAATTTGGATATTTTATATTTGTAACTTAAGTTGAGGATTACCCTTTAAACTTTACACAGATGGAAAGAATCAAACACCAAATAGCTATCTAGTGGAAGTTTCTGTTCTTCAGCTGGTATGGAGTTAGGCATAAGTACTAAAGTACTTAGTATGAATGAGATCTAATTTGTATGAGCAGAGTAAACTGAATTAGAGCTTCTGCCTTACTTTACTATTCTCATAATCTTTCATAAAGAAAAAATTGCTTAAAATCCTTCAGAACTTAATGAGCATGTTCTAGCTCTGTGTGAAGAACACAGACCTCTTCAGACAAACTGTTGGTACATAAAAATTTGAACTTAAGTAGAAAAAGTGAGAAATGCTAGAAACTTGGCAGAAATTCTTCACTTGTATATTTGCTAATAAAATAATTTTAAAATATTTTGTTAGGCACAGTTTTTCAAGAAGAAAAATGTACATGTTACAATTCACCTTTAAACAACATGTTTTTAGCACTGTAATTGTCTACGATATTAAAGTAATTGTAGCTGATTGTTTTTATTATGTGGTATTCTAACGCATAAGGTTTGAGCCCCCGTGTATTTACTCTAGTTGTTTTAATGATTTTTTGTTAAGGTTGATAATGTCTCCATATTTTTCCTGAGATTTTAATAAATTATTATGTTATTTTGATAGCTGATAAATAAGACCTCTCTTCATTATAGCTTACTTGAATATAAAGTAGAACAGTATCTGTAGCATTGGTCTTTTGTAAATAAAATTGGAAACATGAAAAATTTGCACTAATTTCCATCTCTGATCTTTACATCATTTGTATAGGGTGTATGGTCCACACTACCAGTAAATGAGAAGAAATTAAATTTTGCATTCAGATCTGCAAGGAGTGTTATCTTAATATTTTCTGTCAGAGAGAGTGGAAAATTTCAAGGTAAGAATAAAAATAATTGGGATATAGAAAAATATTGATTATACTGTATTAGCATCTGTATATAATGTTGTGATTTTATTCCCTTAGGATTTGCAAGACTTTCTTCAGAGTCACATCATGGAGGATCCCCGATACATTGGGTACTTCCATTTTTTTTAGGAATGAGTGCTAAAATGCAGGGAGGTGTCTTTAAAATTGACTGGATTTGCAGGTAAATTATAAGTGTAGATAATTAAAGTTCCTTTTGTTTTCAGTTGATGGGCTACCAGTTGGGAATAATGTTAAAATTCCACAGCAGTTTAGTTTTAATTTATTATTCTCTCTTTTTAAGAGTCTCATTCCTAAGTTGATTTGGATCCATAAAATTTAACAATGTAAAAGTAACATCAGTGTGCTTAGCTTGTCTTGTTCACTACCTTTATACAGGATGCAAAAGGCAAAAGTTTATTCAGGAATTTTATGTGTTTTTTCTCTGTATTAGTAATATAGCAATAAATTTGTCATGGATTGTTTGGAATGTTTATCTGCATATACCTGTAATTTTAGTGATTTAACATATCAGTTATTAGTGACTTAGTGGAATGGGAAATTATTCACTCTTCGACTTTGCTAACATTTTGGAGATGGGTAACTTAGTTGTGAACAAGTAGTGTTTTTTAAGGAAGTTAGCAAACCATGTTTAGTTGGCAGTATGTTCTTTTGAAACGAGTAATTAAGATTTAAATATGTTTATTAGAAAAATAGACATTTTGAACACGGAGTTATCACCGTTATTATGTTCTTACTGAATGATAGTACATGATTGAAAAATGGTTAAAGAAGTCAATTTAGGTTATACAAACAAAATTTTCGACACTACATAAAATAGTCTCTTGTGGAGAACCGTAAAATGAAGCAGAAGGCAGAAATCTTTTATGGGATAAAGAATAAGGAAGAAACAGATCGGAAATACCTGGTTGGCTGTGTCTATACTGTCAACCTCGTTTGGGGTGAGAAAGCCTTGGTTTAGGGTTTGGGGATTGTCTGGACATAGGGTGTTAACTGTCTTCCCGGTCCAGCAGAGCATACACAGGGACACAAAAGTTATGAGTTTCAGTTTGCTGATTGGCACTGGGCAGGAGCCACTCCATCTTGAGTCTAGAATGTTAAAAAGCTGATTATTTAAGTGAACTTTATATGGCATGTACAAATCTATTACCTATAAAATTAATTTTAAATGTTTCCTGAAAGGGATCCTACTAATATTTTGTAAATTACAAGTGGACTTAGGTGTTGAACTTTGATGGAGATGGTGGGATTGGGTAAGAATAAGAAGGACAAATGCTATTCATATTCAGGAAGGCAGACTTGCACAAGGAAGGACATGGAAACAAATTGTGGGGAGGATATGTGGGTGAGATAGGGAGCCACCTTTTTTATGAAGCAGGTAATAAAGAGAAGACCAGAAGGCAAAGATAAGTAGTAATGTAGGCCAACCTAAGAGGTTAAACCTTTACCATGCTACACTGAGGAAAAAGATATATAGACAATGATATAGTGGAACTAGTGTATTGGGTTGATTGTTAATAAGTAGCAAAAGGCTGTATGCATAAAAATGTA
>NW_006439231.1:415510-460809 GCF_000325575.1 Pteropus alecto | reverse complement strand
ATTCTCCCATGTAAGAAATTGGTTAAGTAAATTATGGTGTGTTACTTAAATATAATATGCAAAAGTAATTGTCCATGCTGGAATGTGATGTTAGGCTACTCCACTATACCCAGAGTTTTTAAATATAAATTCATAATTCTTTAGAAATCAAAATTGTAATTAAGTTATAACCTAATTATAATCAATAAAATTTACATTCTGGCAGTTTATAGGGAAAACAAGATACCAGTTCTTTGTTAGCAATAATAGACATCATCATCATCATCATCATCACTATTTAGATGGGTAACTGTAAAGGCCAAAGGACAGGTATGTTAGTCTGTGGTTTTATGACTAGAAACATTGATGTCACTGGAAAATATTTGGAGATGGTGCTTTCTTAGGAATAGGAGAAAAAATAATTATCCAGTTTTATATTGGTTACAGCAAATTTTGTTTTGAATGTTACTTGCTCTCTTGACCTTCATTTTCAAATTATTGATAAGGAAATTTCTTAATTTTAGAAAATGGGCTTAATTTATTTATAGGTTATTGTTTTCATATTTTTTCGTTATTTTATTGGCTATTTTATGAACTTATTTGAAATATATGTAGCAAAAGAAATACAAACCCATATAGTTCATCATACTAATATTTTGTGCCATTCATGAAGTGTGAAGTCAGATCAGTACTAACTAAACCAAGAATCTCAGCCTTTTAGTAATACCTAGTGGGCACTTCCATCACTCACTGCCTTTTTCCCCTATGCATTCATGTCCCACCCACCACAGAGTGTATTGCCTTGTTACTTTAACGTTAGATATACTTTTTTCTCTGTAAATGTCATCATTTTTTTCTGAGGTTTAAAAAAGTTACATAAAATTTGAGCATTCAATATTCATGTTTAAGAAAATCCATATACAGTAAAATAAATGGTTATGTAGCTTGTCCACTGGACCAGCTTGCTTACTTGTGCTTTTCCTTTTCCATTTTGCTTTTGTTCCAAGCCTGTCTCAGTGCTTCAAATGTAACACTGTCATACCTCTCTACATATGGCTTTTCCCAAGTCACTTATCTTTCAGGCTTATTCCATATGCCACTTCTTCCAGGAAGCATTTTCCGATTTTCTTCTCCAAAAGTGATTATGACTATCCACATTAAAAGCAAAATAAAACTTCTGTATTCTATTTATGGTACCCACTCTTTTACAAAATAATTGTGTATGTTTATTCTTTATGGATAGCTGTGGAAAAGAGGAGGAATGCAAGCAGCTCTTATTCATCCGCATGCCTTTTGGCTGAGCAGTTTCATTTGTATTGTAGATAAAATAGTTTTTTAATTAAAGCATTTAATTTGTCATTACTCATTTTATGCACAGATAAAACCTTATTGAATGTTGTTAATTTTTTATTACTCTTTGATAACTAACAAGTATTTATTACATGTCATGTTCACGTTTATTACTGTGCTAGATTGATAAAGAACTGCAAAAATACAGGATATCTATTTTAAGTTGATGGGACCATTTTGCCCTGTGGCTCAGAGAGAAGTTAGGGTTTATTTAAAATACATAGAATACAGCACTGTAGTGTAAGTAGAGGGCATAATTAATACATACAAATATATGGATTTATAAACAAACATTTGTATTGTTAAGCCATTTCATGGATGGTGGGTAATAACGTCTTATTGAAAGGAGGACATTTGAATCCAGGAAAGCAGCCCTGATCCAAGGATAGGGAAGAGACATTTGTTTTCATTTGGTATTAAATGGTTAAGGTTCAGCTTTTTGTTGATCAGTTAATAAAAAAAATAGTTGTTGTTTTTTTTAACACAATCATGAAATCTAAATATTTTATATGTCATTTCATTTGCAAACCATTTAAAACTAATACGAAGTCGATGGTGATATCTTTGTTTATAAGATGAAGAAACTCAGGTTCAGAGAAGTTAAGAGAGAGCTGGAATTCAAACTCCAGATTGTTCTAGTGTCCAAGCTCATGTTCTTAAGCACTATATTATTTAGTTTATTTTTATTTATTTTTTATTATACAGTATATTGTGGAGGTTGTAAAAGGAGCATATCTCTGAAGGGGCTCCCTCTTTGGGGAATCAGCTCTCTCAATCTGATTCGTTCAATTTTATTCACATTTAAATCATTAACTTAGGAATTCACTACTGAAGGTAGTATAATAAAACATCTTTAAAGGATCTTGCAAAAGAATATAATTGATACCGCTTTGTATTTAGGCGTGAATTACCCTTTACTAAGTCGGCTCATCTCACCAATCCTTGGAATGAACATAAACCAGTAAAGATTGGACGTGATGGACAGGTTTGTTGTTTTGATTGATTCTTTAAAAACATTTAATCAACCCTTTTTGAGATCTGTATTGAAGGACATTTTAAACCATTTCTGAAAGAATTTGTGTGCAGAATTCAGGGAGAGTGTTCTTATTTGAAGTTCACGATTACTGCGATTATGACTGATTAATAAGACCTTTGTTAATGTTGAAAGTTTTATATGGTACTTTCATTAATACAGTCAAAGTTTTTGAAGAGAATTGACCTGACTTTAACTGGCTTTTCATTATATTATTACTAATTAACAGATTCCAAACTTTGTATACATTTTAAAGGTGCTGTTTAGCATCTTTGCTTATATTTTCTGAGTATAAGTAAGCTTTATGAGATCAGTATTTGTACTGAGATTTTCAAGTCTCTAAATGAAATTAGAAGTGTGCAGTGATTTAAAATAAACCCAAACCTTTGACTCTCAGATTCTTTGCATAATTTTGGACGAGAAATAATACTTTCATTGCTCATGAGTGAAAATTGGAAAATAAAACTTAATTTAAAAAACCCATAGGTTAGTATGCCTTTGTTATTAATCTAACGTATTTCAGTGCATTTAGCAGTTTATAATTATTAAAGTTGTTGGCACACACTAACATGTTTTTCCTCCACTGCGTTGAGATGGATGGATTACTTTGTCCTGATATTTTTGTATTTTGCACAAAGAAAGTTTTGCAGAGGGTGATTGTCACAGAGTTTTAGGTGACTGAATTTGTATATTTAACTTCGGAGATTGTACACTTTTAGTTTTACCCTTACTAAATACATGAAACACTATCGAAAGGTTTATACTTTTCAAGGAAGTTTATTGGAATTTCGTATGATCATCAACTTTGGGAAGGAAGCCTCCAAGACAGTCTGGTTTTGTTCTTCTACATCAGGAAAATACAACAAGTCTATTTAAAGTTTCTTCTGTTTTCATCTTGTAAATTACTACTTTCCTATTCTAGGAAATTGAACTTGAATGTGGAACCCAGCTTTGTCTTCTATTTCCCCCTGATGAAAGTATTGACTTGTATCAGGTCATTCATAAAATGCGTCACAAGAGAAGAATGCATTCTCAGCCCCGATCAAGAGGACGTCCATCCCGTCGAGAACCAGTCCGGGATGTGGGAAGGTTAGAAACGTTCTTTGGACTGATAATAGGCACATGTATCAGAATAACATGATGGAGGAATGTGATTCGTCAAAAGTTTTTCCTGCGGTAAAGAAGAAAGAGAAAATCCTCAAATCAAGCTGCATGGACTGGTTTGTGGCTTCATTGAGGATTTCACATGGTCACCTTGGTCTCAGTCATTTTTCAAGAGGAAAATGGGGATCTTTCCTTACGCAGAAAAAATTATTTGCTAAAGAGTAATAACCAGTTTAGATTAGTTAATATTCCGATAATACAATGTATAAAATTGAAATGAGGTAGGAGGCCTTTGTGCTAAGAACCAGGCTAGAAAAGAGGAAGAGGAGGAAGTCTTTATTCGCAAAAAAATGTTAATATTTTGTAAAAAGCCTTTTCTTTCAGGTATGTCTCTGGATAAGCCTTATCAGATATGGGACTTTTATAAAGGATCACTAATATTTTTTCAGAAGATGACGCCTCATTTAGAGGATAAAATGTTTTAAGTTATTTTGATATTCAAGAGGAGCATTACTGGGACTGTTTCAAATTTTATCACCGTGATGTGTTAACCCCATTGCCAAATATTCTCTAACATGTACCCAGTGAATTCACACATCTTGCTGAGCTTCTGAAAACAGTAGGTCCTTTCCAAAGGGGATCAAGTGGCCCTGGGAGACCCGGCAACAAACCAAAAAGAAGGGCTGTTGCTGTGTCTGTTTACAACTTTTCCAGATGCTGGCAGTACCTGTGGACTTAAAGTGTGTTTTAGAGGATCGCCATGGTTATTGATCACTACTTTATGAACTAAACAGCATTTTCCAGGAAAAGGGGGTTTAACTTGTTACAGAATTGGAGAAGTCTTTGCAAAGGACTGATTTAAGCCCTTCTACCCAACACCTTTCCCTGTATAGATTTGCATACAGCTAAATCTAAAATATTCTGCTAAAGACTGTTGGATATATGGTTGATGGGATGAAACCTTTGGTTAAGTTTCCTTTTGGTGGAAACATCTGTGGTAGGTACAGATAATCCAACAAGAGTCCCCATTTCTTTGAGCTTAAAAAGGACACTGTCGAGTAGGTAGGAGGAAACCTGGCAGAGCCCCCTTATTTTTGGCTTAAAAGGACTGAGCACCAAGATGTCTTTTGGAGTTTTAAGCTAAGAGGTTTCCAGTGCAATACAGTACATACAAGTGAAGTTTTACCTCAGTTTTGCAATGGACTGCAAACTATACTTATTACACCACTACACCTTCTCTCAAGCCTGCCAGGGCCTCCATATATGTATGTGGCTTACAGCTTAAAGTCAGTAGTTGGACTACTGTATGAACTGTTACTATCATGTTTTATACCGGTCGTAAATGCACTCCCCAAACTACAAGAAAGCGGTATGTTTATTTTTTTAAACCAGCTTTTAATTTTCTTAGTCTTATTTATTGTAGATGCAACTGTTTTTGTTCTGTTGTGGGTGGGGCATGGGGTTATTGCATTTAACAGTTTGAGTGAGTTTGTGTTGCAAAAGTTAATGAAAGCAGTTGGTATTCAGAGAAATAGCTGGAAAACTAGTGTTGCCAGGTTATTTGACAGAGTTTTTTGATAGAGTTTTTATTTGACATTAAGGGTAAAAGATATATTTTACCCTTGGATTAAAAAAAAAAACAAAACACCTTGGATTTAAAAAAAAAATTGTGTAGCTCTTTATTAAATGCTAAGTGAAATGAAGTGTGCTTAACGATGTATTTATTACTTAACCATCAAGGTTAAGATTTATGGAAGACAGTAGTAAAGAACAACACTGCAGAGGAAAATTTCACCTTCTAAGGAATATACATTGAACTCATTTTATAAACTCTGTTAAAACTCTGCCCAATTGCTAGTTTTATTTTAAGGCATTGTCTCTGGAAGAAATTCTTTTAATTCTTAAATGTCATTAACTACAGAAATTCATTTTTCATAATATTGAGATTTTCAAAAGCTGCTTGTAAAGTCACTTTTAATAAGTATCAAATTTTCTGTATGATGTGAAAAGTATAATTTTGTGCAAAGCAGAAGAAAAATATTTAAGAAATTTTAAATTTTGTTTAGATTTATCCTAAAAAGACATTAATAAGTTGAAATATGTAGATTTTAGAATTACCTATTCTGTAATGATGATAGAGCTTTTTTTTCTTTTTCACCTGAATGGAGACTTTATTCGGGAAAGTATACTTATTAATTGTTAAACTGGATATCTATATTAGTTTGTGGATGGCTAATTCACTTTTGTTTAGAGTACTAAAATGTAATTTACATATTTTGAGCAGATTACTCTTTGCAAGTGTCTCATCATAGCATTAGAATTGCAGATTTTACTTCGAGCAGCAATACATTTAAAGATTGATTTATAGTAATTTGAGGAATTAAAATTTAGAAATTTTAAGATTTTCTCACCACAAATTTGGATGTTACTTTAAATAATGGGCTATTCTCTGTACTCATTTGTCAGAAACTCTTACTTTGATGTTTGTTCTCCCAGCAGTTTTTGGTTTAATTTCTAATGTGTCTAATTTGTGTAGGCGTCGACCAGAAGATTATGATATTCATAACAGCAGAAAGAAACCAAGGATTGACTATGCCCCTGAGTTTCACCAGAGACCAGGTTAATATTTTATAATCCTGCAGATATTTGACTTAAAATTATTAAAACAACAACAACAACACAAAAACGTCTCTTGTAACATACAGTTTTAAAAGTGAGAAAACTTTAGGACACAGATAATAAACTTTAGGAAATTATTAATAGAACTCATCTAGTAATTTTTCCTCTTTTATTAAAATCATCTATTCTAATGTGACTCATCATAAATCTCTTAATTACCTGAAATTGCTAATTTATAATTATAAATTATTAGTAAATAAAATAATTTATAATTATAAATATTATAAATTGTTGCACAAATAGTGCACATGTTTTAAGGTTAGATGTAGTTAGGGAAAGCGATTTTATATGCCTTATGCTTTTTATTCCCTGTGATACTTAGTATTTCATGTGGAATATACCTTTAATTGGAAAACTGAAATTACGGTATATTTTTCTAAATAAAATTTTGACTTTGTATTTAAAGATGAATGAGAAATATTTGTTTATAATCTAAAGTAGCTTTTCAGTTAATTTTTCCCTTAACAGAATTAAAAAAAGCAAACTGTATTTAAGAGAATATATTTTTTTACACTAGTCAATGATACACTTATAAAAATTAGGCAGTTTGGAAATTGGTGTTAGTGTTACAGCACTGTTATGTAAGAAGTGGTTTGATAAGCCTCATTCTTCTTCAAAATGGGATATTCCAGAGTTTTACCCCAGTAACATGGCTATTCAAATGTTTTTAATTTTTAATTTGCTAAGTCCTTAATAAGAGAAAGTGGGAAATAATATTTTTATCACCATGATTTTCATTTAAAATGTATACATATTTAGTTTTGCAACTTTGTTTTTCTTCCTAAGTTTGCATTTTTTTAAAACTATTTTTGGTTGACCTAGCAAGACTATGTATACCCAAGGTGGAAGGTAAACATTTGTTTTAAGGAAGTCCTGTCTCAGTGTCCTCAACTTCCTTAACTTCCTTTTGGTGCAGAATGAAGACATTTAATGTGTAGTGAAAATTGGGGTGTGGATTTAGAAGATCCATATGAAAACCTCTCTAGCAGTTTATAATTCTGTGATATCAGTAAATTATTTAATTACTTTCTAGATTATATAATCTGAGAAGAAAATCTGAAAATGGAATAATACAATAATAGCATCACTTAATAGCATCACTGTATTTCATGGGAAGAATTGAAATGAGTGGTAAGGAAGGTTTAATTTTAATGCCATAATAAAAAAAAAATAAATTTGATTTATTAAAATCCTTGATGTTTGAACAGGGTATTTAAAGGACCCACGATACCAGGAAGTAGACAGGTAAGTTGGGTTCGCTCTTGCTTAGTTTTGAATTACATTCTTGGAACTGGTTTATGAATTACCTGAATTTAGTTTCACAAATCTTATTCCCAACAGACGATTTTCAGGAGTTCGCCGAGATGTGTTTTTAAATGGGGTAAGCATTTCATTTTATATATTTAATGTACATAAAATTAGGATCTGATTAATTTTGTAATTCTTGGTTTCATTTCTATTATTGACATTATCATCTTTTATTTTAGTCCTACAATGATTATGTGAGGGAATTTCATAACATGGGACCACCACCACCTTGGCAAGGAATGGTTTGTATTCTGTTTTTGCAAGTTATTTAACTTCATTACCAATTCCATATATTTTGAGTGCTTACTTGGAATATGGATTGTTATACTTGCCCAGTAAGAGACTTAAAAAATATATCTTTGGTGATAAATGATTGTATGCTGTTTTTAAAACTAAAGATTAATGAGAAATTTGATTTGTGTTAATAATACAGCTTTAATTGATAAATGTGTTGCTTTAATTGATAAATGTGTTATGGTTTATTATCACAATGGTTAGTGATACAAACTCTGTCTTGGTTCATATGCCTTACCTTCTCAGGTCTGACCTTTGGCAAGTTTCATAATACATTTTTTTTCTTAATTTTCCTTATCTATAAAACTCAGTGGGCATTCGTTCATTCTTTGGCTCATCAATTGATATTTAGTACTTACTTTCTACAAGGCACTTGCTGTGGGTATACATTGATAACAAAATGGTCATTATGCTTGTTTTAAGTTGGCTTAATGACAATAGTGTCAGTCTCATAGTATTGTCGGGAAGCCTAATTTCCAAAATAACGTGTTTAAAGTTTAGCATAGTGTCTGATCCTAATACTCAGCAAATTTCTATATAAAATAAGGCTAATTAAATACTGTTCCTAATTTTTTATTTTTTTCTCTAGGAAAACTGGATATTTTCAGAGTATATTTTAAGATATTGAGGATAGCTGAAGCATTAATTCCCAAGAAATAAAAAATTTGGAAGTTTAAGTTGTTATTATTTTTTTAAATTTTAAATGCTGCCTGTAATGTACCCTATTCATCTGGCTTTTGTTTTACTTAAGGTACTGTATACAGGTAGATGGATTATAAGATTTTTTCCTTGAGATTCTGTGAAATTAAAAAGATAAAAATATTTAATATCTTGGCACTAACAAAGCAAGTAACCTTTGATTTTCCCTTAATCATTTTATGTCATTTATAAGTTCATTAGCTCCTGGAGGTTGTTTTTTTTTTTTTTTAAGAATATATTTTTACATAGTTGTTAAAATGACTTGATTCCAGAGCCAGAATGTGTAATGTTGTGTTCCATCTCTGCCCCTTTATAGCAATGTGATCTTAAGCAAGTTACTTAACCAGTTAGTGCCTCAGTTTCCCCTTTTGTAAAGTAGGAATAATAGTTCTTATTTCATAGGGTTGCTGTGAGAATTAAATGAGATGTGTAAAGTGCTTAGGACAGTGCTGGCTAATAGTATGTAAGTGTTTGCTACTTTTGTTAGTATTTAAATGATATGATAAAGTATAGACATGTTAAATCTTAAAAGATGTGTAATTAGAGAGGTTATTAACGGACATTTTCAACAAGGAAATAGAGTATTATGAAGAACTTTTATGCCATCAAAAAAATAGATGGCTAGAGTATAGAGTAAATTATTTGTTTGGGATGGGTGATTTGGGTAGGGGAATTTTAAGAATGATTTGTTTATAAAGATTTTTGGGAGATGCTTATGGAAGTTGTTTGCTTTTTTTAGGCTCCTTATCCTGGAATGGAACAACCTCCACACCATCCTTATTATCAGCACCATGCTCCACCTCCTCAAGCTCATCCCCCTTACTCGGGACATCATCCCGTACCACATGAAGCAAGATACAGAGATAAACGAGTAGTAAGTTCAGGAGAAGGCAAAAAAAAAAGTGTGAGGGGGAACTACTTAGAATTTCTGTAGGTAATTTTAGCATGGGGGCTACCAGATTATGTTGAGTGGTAAACTGTTTTGTATTCTTACTGCAGGCAGTTTTGGAATAATTCACAATTTGTTTTTATTAAAAATGGCTAATCTTTTTGGATTATTTAAATAGACTATATCTCTTTCACTGATCAAACGCAAGCCGCTTACGTATAGGCAACTCCTATGTATAACTCTTAGGTAATGTCCAAGGGGTATAGTAAACTAGGATACTTTCTTTCCATACTATAGATTTTAATTATAGCGGTGTAATTAATAATGTGATTAGGTATTTCTAAGCTTTTTTAAATTAGACTTTGATAACTTTTATTTTTCAATTACAATTGACATACATTGTTAGTTTCAGGTATACGACATAGTGATTAGACATCCGTATTCTGAGCTTTTTGTATAGTCTGACTTCTTTTCATAGAATAGATGATATATATTTAGTCATTTGTTTTTACTAAACTTTGTGAAGACTAGTAACCAAGTGAAGTGTTTACCTCCACTAGCTCTGATTCTTACGGTAGTGCTAGCAAATGACAAGTGTTAAGAAATGCAGCAGAAGAGTTATTGTACTTTACTCTTGATTCTAATAATTTGTATTAATTTGATTCTAATAATTTGATATGATCGATATGAAAGCTTTTTTGATCCGTTCCAGACAAGTTGAATGAAAGACCATCTCTATTTTGTGGTCTGGGTTTTCATTATACTAGTCAGGCTGAGTTTGTTTATTAAATGGTATTAATTTTTTCCCTTATTTTTAAAAGTGAAATTGTCTCCTGGCACTTGTTTGTATAATTCTTTTGTATATAAATTTGATAGCCTTAGAATGGTAGTTTGATTGTTAAAGTAGAGCATGCATATTTGAGAGGGTCAGTCTGCCCAGTAGTTTCCTAGCCTATATTTGAGATATTTTTATCTGTTATTCATTTCCTTATCATCATAAAGATTAATCTTTCAAAATCAAATGATACTAAGACCTTTAATATTCAGTAAAACAGTTTGAGAATCCTATCTGACTAATGCTTATGTAATAATTCACATATCACTATATATGAGAGGTAGTATGAAATTATGTTTTTGAATACTATATTCTGTGTATTTACACTGACTTTGGGAAAGAGACCAAGTTCAGTAAGTAAAGATGAGTTGAGAACTAAGAGTCAAGATTAGAATTAGTCACAGCGATAACTTGTACCTCACTTAGACAGTTGTTTATCTTATCCTTCCTTGTCTTCCTCAGCCTTTTGTGTATTATTAGCTCTGTGTGGAATAGATGTCACAGTCTTAACCTGAAATACATATTTTCTTAAAATTCTATCAAAATCCATAAATTGTCATTAACAGTGCTTTTGTTTGAAAGGAAAGCTTAATTTCACCTTAAGAGGGCAGAGTTGGTTCAGGTTAATTTGTAAAATCAGGAGAATATCAATAGGGTTTACCTGTTGCATGAAAACATTGATGATATTTAGCAGAATCGGCAGCATGTACGTATTATGTGGTTGATGGTCATTACTAGGTGATTACTCTGGCTTAAATCTTACTAAAGGGATTGGATGGAAGTCATTAAAGTTAGGAAAGTGCATGAAGTGACTTTTAATATGAACAGATATGAACAATCCTGTTATGGGTATCTTAAAATATCAAAATCCTATTTTTTAAATAATGTTAAATACATTCTGTGAATGCATTAGTGCATTACTCTAGATTCTTCCTGCCAAACAATAATTACAATATAAGAACTCATAAATTCCATTCAATTTTTGACATACCTAACCAATATCTTACCTTTTCTAGCACGATTATGATATGAGGGTGGATGATTTCCTTCGTCGCACACAAGCTGTTGTCAGTGGTCGGAGAAGTAGACCTCGTGAAAGAGATCGGGAACGAGAGCGAGACCGCCCTAGGGATAACAGAAGAGACAGAGAGCGGGATAGAGGACGTGATAGAGAAAGAGAAAGAGAGCGATTATGTGATCGGGACAGAGACCGAGGGGAGAGAGGTCGATATAGAAGATAATGGCGCTTTGGAAGCACTGATTGTTTAAAGATAAAAAAAATCTTGTATTTTTTTTTGTGTGTGTGTTTACAAGTAGTAAATTTATTTTCAGCTGTCTACTTAAAGTTCATTGTGTAGAAGGATTTATTATGACCCTCTTTGTTCCAAGCATGCTATATAATAAGACTGGAAAAAACTCAAATCCTCCAAAAATGCACAGTTGACAGTTTGAGTTGACACTTTTATTGGGGCAGAATGGAACAGTTCAAGAATGTAGATATTGATTCATTCTCCGTCAATGTTCATCTACTTATAGTGTGTTTATCCTAGAGTTACTTTTTTTTTTGTTTGCTTTCTTTTGGATCTTGATTGATGACTGCCATGGTATTTTGCTTTGCTGTGTTTCTAAATGTAGTTGCACACGGTTCAGTAAAAATAATGCTGCTATCAAGTATGCAAATATTGAAGTATGATGGTTTGACTGTATGGCAGTGTTGTAGCAGCCTCTTGGTTTCTCCTTTTCCCTCTTTTTTTTTTTTTTAATCTTTTAAAGTGACTTTTTTTCTTCATTCTTCAATGATGAGAGCAATATTAAGAAGGCATTGCTATCTAATTTTTAATCTTTTTCAATAAAAAATTCCTATGTTCAGTAGCATGGTTTTGATGCTATTGTTAGCCTTCCCTTCCAAACTATACATTGGCTTACGTGTGTAGCAGCGGAAAATAATTCCCATATTCTACATTGCTACTGTTTTGTATAAAATAAATTGGTAAAGATTGACACTTATCTGTTGTATTTTTTTGTCCAGATGCAAGTTTTTCTTAATCATTAGTAGACATAAAAGAATGCTTTGTGTTTAGGAATTATAAGAACCCCATTTGCCTGCTTTTGCATATTTTAGCAGAAATGATTGACCTAGGCCAATTATATTAAAAATTTACTTCTATTTCTGATGTAAGAACTAATGGTACATGACAGAATTTTGTTGATATTTTGGTTAAACATTTATCTGATAACATTTTTAGATCTACTTTTGTAGCAGGATTGTTTAAAGGTTTTCTGTCATTTTCATCTTGATAAGTGAACTAATTTATGGATGTTTTTTCTATTTTACTTTTAAAATGTCATCCTCTTACATTTACATATTAAGTTAATCATCAATATGCCGTAATAGTAACAAGGTACATAAAATAGAGAGCCACCCAAGAAAACAGTTTATTATTTTTTTTTTTTTTTTTTTTGCATTTGTCTCTTGAGTTATACCTGAAATTTTGGCCCTTCTTACGCTGAATATTTAAACATTTGGGATATTTGAATATTTGATGTTTTTTTTTGTTTTCATAGTGTCGTATTTATAATTGCACTCTATACCAAATCACAATCACAGTTTTATATTTAATATTTGTTCGTCTAAACAGGGGAGTGCAGGAACTTCACTCTTAAAGGATATTTAAAACTATAAGTTTTCTGCTTTTATATTCTCAGCTGGCATTTAGAATATTTCCCTTTGCATTTATAATTGTTAGTTTTATATACCTATTTCAAAGAATAGCCTAAGAATTTATTCTAAATCTTGTAGTGATATAGAAAGGAAAGGACATTTAACTCGGTGTTAGGAAACTTGGTTCTCTTTTCAGCATTGCCTTTAATTAAACCTGTTGATAACATAAGTTGTCATATCGCTGACATTTTGTTTGTATTCATCAGTAAGTTATACCGGTTAATGTTTAATTTTTTTAAGTCCTTAAACTCTGAAGAATTTCTAAGATGTAGGGGAATCACCAAAAATGTTACGTGAGATAATCAATTATACAAAACTGGTAAGTAATATTAAAGTCATTTTCCTGAAATAATAGTAATAAATTATAAATTGTTTTGAGCACTTAGTATATAAAGGCACTTTGTGCTTCCAGGTACTGACTTATTTCATCCTCACATAACATCTCCCTATTTTTTATAGATGGGAGATAGGCCCAGTGAAGCTAATAACGTGCCTAAGATTACAAGGTAGTAATTGATGGAGCCAAGATTCTACCCATATTTTTGTACAGTTTGGTATTTCTGAAGAAGCCACCTCATCTCTTGGAAAAAAAATAGAATAGAAATTAATGTTTAAAATGATGGTGCTAGGTTCTACTAACAATATTAAACATTTCCTTCAAGCTTCTTTACTAGGAAGAATTTTCCTAAAGTGTCCAGTCACTTAGGTGTTAACCTATGCTTTGTATTTTGGGTAAGAGGCTTAGTATTCAGTTAATCTATAAAGCTTTAGTTCTAAGATCAGACGTTCTGTATACTTACATTAGCTCATTTTATCACAATAACTGTTTTCTCCCCTCCCGATTTGTTTTTGGGTGATAAATCTGAAGAAGCATTGTGTAAAAGATCGCATGATAATTTTTTTTTCATGCAGAGGAATCAATAGATACATAAAATGGAAATTTTTGATTAGCTATTTGAAAGACATTTATGACAGCCTTCCTTTCTGAGAGGCATAACTTCTTCCATGTATTCTACAGTTAATTCTAAAAATATGTACATCAACATGTTGAAGTCAAAAACAAATTCAGTTATTCAGAGTTTGGAAATTCAATCAGGGATTTTATTAGAGTGAAAAGTTCAAGAGTGAAATTGAATTCAGGTATGTCACTAATGGTTTGGCATTGGTTATGGCTTTATTTTCAGGCATAGTCTAAGTGTTATAAAAATGGCTAACTTCTTTCTCCAGGCTTCTGTTAATCCATATAATTCTCAGTTTCAGAAGGAGAGAAATCATTTTTCCACCAGGTTTCCATATCAGTTCCACAAAAGGGCTCTGACTAGCCATGCTAGTTGCATGGATCCATCTCTGATCTCATCTGTCCAGGGAAATAGGGTTCTCACCAGCTTTGGAGAACGAGGCAAAGTATCTTAGGATCAGCTCATCAAGATTTCACCAAGGGGGACATTTCCCAAATGAGAATGACAAAGTAACATTTCTGTTAAGTTTTAAATGCATGATCTCATGAAGAGCTGAATGTTTGCCTTTTCACTCAATGTTTTGTCATCATAGACGTAGCTTCCTTCTGCTCTGGGATATCTTTTCTCATTCTGCTATAAAATGCTTTGGTCACTCTTCTGAAGAACATAGATCATGCTTTGTCATACCAGTTAAGATTCTAAAGCATGTTGGATGTATAGAATGATAATAAGAAAATGGGAATTTTTGCCAGCATTTCACTGACTATAATAGAGTTTCCTGACCTCAGGGTTAGGGTCACTGACACAGATCATCTTATCCTGATTTTTAAAAATTTGATTCTGATTGAAAACATTCCTAATGCAGTTTGATCCGCATGTTAAAGGAACATGTGATGCTATTTGCCCAAACTTTTAGACATTAAGTTCCTCATAGTAGGAATAGAAATCTCAAGAGTTTAAACAATTCATAGCATTTCTCTCCTATGTAATATGGGTCGTCTAATTTTTACCTTGTTTCTAAATCTTACACTTTGTGTTTCCCTCTTAATTTCTCTGTCTTAAACTTGTCTGACATCTGAAGGATTATTTAATCATGCTAATAATATTCAGGGTGTAATAGGTCTTGGCTTCCACTGAAGTCACTCAAAGAAACTTTTAAATAATGTGGCCAGAAGAAAAGAGAGGTTACCATTAGCCTCACAGTTTCCAAAGGACATGATTTCTGGGATGTGAGCTCAGATTTCGGCTATTAACTATTGAGTCAATGGCAAATAACTGGCTTATAAAATGCAAAACTGCCAACTTTTCATTTATAGTGGTATTCAGTAGTAGATGAGAATATTGGTACAAAATTGACAAGTGAGTTTTATGGGAACATCTTAGATTTCTTTTACTATGGAAATAATTCTGCTCCCCGCCGCCCCCCCCAACTGCTGAGAGTTTTTAACTGAAATTTATGGAGACGGAATATTATTGGGATTAATTTTAAGCTCAACACTTGAGTGTGTTTTCAAAACTAAATGCACATACAGTATTTTGGGTATACAAACTTCCTTTTTTGGATTTTGGATAAAAATAAATCCCTCGGTGTCATTTCTTATTTCAAAATTACAAACCCATGTTCTGTTTTGTAGAAAGACATGCAAGAATTGGGGTTCTCATACTTTATAAGCAGACAACTTAAACACATCTGTACTATACTGTAGCATCTGTTTGTCATCACTGCCATGAGGTCACACAATTTGAGATAATTTGAGAACAGACTCTTGTCTCATTGTAGCCTTAAAATAGTTAGTGTTAGATATTTCCTGTGTAGCCTTCATTTACTCATTTATCCATCCTAAGAATTCTTTAGTTTTTGCTCAAGTATCCCACCCAGCCTGAACCTATGTGATACAGGAATTTTGGCCCCATGCTTAGAGAGTAGACTTGATTGACCTGGATTATCCCATTGCCTTAGGAATTCCTAAATCAGAGCATGGCATTCCTTTTGCCAGGACTTACTACTAGGCAGTTTACCATACCTAGGCCAATGAGATGCCATGGGAGTTTTTCTGAGGATTTCTGGCCAAGAGGTATATTCTTAGGGCGAAGGTCAACGGAAGAGAGAATTTTTCACTTTGGGGGACAATTATGTGAATGGGAAGCCCAGAGCTGTTATTACTATTTTGCCAACTTCAGGGCACTCGTTTAAAGATAAATCCAATCAACAAGAAAAGAAAGCCAGATCTTGCGTAAGAGAATAGGATAGAGCTTTTTATATTGGAACTTTTACTGACACAGAGACCCTGTAAGTACAGTTGAAGATTTACAGAAAGGGGAAAATCATTGGGAAGAGATGATCTGAATAAAAGGATGAGGGTGCAGGGTCAGTAGGGACAAACTGATCTTAATTAAACAGTATACTTCTGCTTACCAAGAAGTCACACAGACAGCTGAACTCAGACCGAAGTGCTGATGTGGAAAAGTGCTTAGAGCCTGGTGAAGTTGCATAGTAATTTGATTAAGGAGGAAAGAGAAATGGGGAGAACTTTTATGATGTCACATTTAATCTTCACATCATCTCTCCCTGGTAAGTGCTTCGGACTTTATTTATTGCTAGCATGCAGTAAAGTCAGCCTTTGAGGCAAATTATTTAAACTTTAACCCACGGTCTTCTGAGAGGAGGAAGGAAAAGCTCATTTCTCCTCTGCTTGAGAATGTTTTCTGGTGCAATATGGCAAAATAGTAGTTCAGATGGGATGTTGATTAAGAACAAAGGAAAAAATACCAAATTTTTATTGAGGCATAATCGACATAATAATTAGTTTCAGGTGTACTACATAATTCAATATTTTATATATTGTGAAATCACAATAAGTAGTTAATATTCATCACTATACATAATTACAATTTTTTTTCTTATGGAATGATGTAGGATTTCCTCAGCAACTTTCATATATGCAGTACAGTATTAACTATAGTCATCATGCTGTACATTACATCTCTGACACTTTATAACTGGAAGTTTTGTACCTTTTGACCCCCTTAACCCATTATGCCAACCCTCCAACTCTACCCCTGGTAACCACCAATCTGTTCTCTGTATTTATGAGCGTTTTTAGTTTTTAGGTATGAGTGAGATCATGTAGTATTTGACTTACATCACTTAGCATATTGCCCTCAAGTTCCATTCATGTTGTTGGAAATGGCAAGATTTCATTTTGTTTTAGGGCCTAATAATACTCTATCATGGATAAATACACCACATTTTCTTTATCTAGTCACTTAGGGTGTTTCCATATCTTGGCTATTATAAATAAAGCTTCAGTGAATATAGGGGTGCATACATATCTTTTTGAACCAGTGTTTTCATTTTCTTAAGATAAATACCCAGAAGTAGAATTGCTGGATCATATGGTAGTTTTATTTTTAATTTTTTGAGGAAACTCCATGCTGTTTTCCATAGTGGCAACACCAATATATATTCCCATTGACAGTGCATAAGTGTTCCCTTTTTTCACATCCTCGCCACTTGTTATTTCTTGTCTTTTTGATAATAGCCATTCTAAAAGGTGTTAGGTTATATCACGTGGTTTTGATATTTCCCTGATGAATAGTGATGTTGAGCACTTTTTCATGAACCTGTTGGCTTCTTTGAAAAAATGTCTATTGAGAAGCAACTGTCATTGGTTTTCATAGCCAGATGTTTTGGGGGCTTATCTCTTACATGCAGATGTTAAAAGGTGGAGTACCTGATTTGGGGAATGAATTCTTTACTCCTCGGGGAGAAGCTCTAGGTTTGTGAATTTACTCCCGATTTGGGAGAAATTGGGTCTCAGCCTATCCTACCTGCTTTGATGTGGCCTCTTTCTCATTTGCCCAGTGTGAAGGAGTTGCTCAACTAGTTTTCAGGTTTTTTCCTCAGAAGAAATAGTTTCTTATGTAGCTATAGATTCCATGTGTCTATGGAAGGAGGTGAGTTCAGAATCTTCCTGTGTCACCATCTTTAACCACCTTCTTTAAAAACATTTAATCCACTTTTTTTGGAGCTTCCATTAAAAGTAGAGAGAAAATATAAACTAATACAGATTTTGAAAGTATGTTCCATATAGCATGTTAATAATTTTGCATTAGTAAAATTCAATAAAAATGTATTAAAACATTTCCAGTGGTGCACTTTGAGAGTTATATAGATATAAAAGGTAACCTTTACCTTCAAAGAGATTAAATCTTATGTGGAGATAAAAAGCATTAAAGGAGAATGTGAGTATGAATAAAGATGACGGAGCAGGATTGGGGAAACGGATGAGATTTAGAGATGTTAAGAGATAAAAGGAGTATTGGAACATGAGAGAGGAGTATAACTGAAAGTGAAGTCAAAAACTATGTTAGAGTCAGATTGGAATTATTTGCTGAGGTTTCTTTATGTAAAGTGATACTTTGGAAAATTATAAAAGTATTATAATTATCTATTGAAGTTATTACAGTAATAAGTGCCCTATTGAAAAAATATTAAAGCAAAAAGTACATAAATGTGATAGTCACACTTTCCAGTCTAATTTCCATGGGTAGCATAATATCAGTTTGATGTTTATTCCAGGATTTTTCTGTTTACATACATCGTTTTAAAATTATTTTAGAAAATAATATGTACATAGTTATGCAGATAGCTTTCTTCTACTTAATGTATCATGAACATACCTCTGAGTTAATGCATATTGACTTCCTTTTTTCTTTTTAATGGCTTCATCTTTTCTAATGTATGTATGGATTTACCAAAATGTCTTCATTCACTTATTCTTGGACAATTAGCAAACTCCTAAATGTTACTATTGCAACTGTACTATAATGAATATTCTCATACATATATTTTAACACATACTATTTTTTGTAAGAGAGGGAGGAATTGAAATGATACAGTTTGGTCATTTTACATTTTGGTAATATCAAATCATTCTCCAAATATTTCTACAATTTACTTAAAACAGTCTATGAGACTTGCTTGTTTACTATATATTCTTATCAGCACGGAAAACTAAAGGGCCCATAAATTCCTGTCAGTCTGACAGGAGAAAAACAGTATTTCATTTTTGTATTAATTTGCATTTTCTTAATTATAAAATTGAGCATCTTTTCATAAATTAACTATTTCTTTTCCTGGCAATTGCCTTTTCCTATTCTCCACTCATCTATGAGTTTACCTTTTTATTATACTTTATACATATGAAAATTAATGGTCTGTGATGTGTTGCCAATGTTTTTTACTAAAAGTTTGTCTTTTTACTTTTATTATGTATCTTCCTTTATGTAAAAGTTTAAATCTTTTATACAGGTAAACATGTAAATAATTTTTATAGATTCTTGATTTTATGCCATTGTCATTCCAACTTTATGAAAAGTATTTTTTGATACATTTTTTAAAATTTTCATTTTTCTTACGTTTAACTCTGTAATCAGATCTGAAATTTGTTTTTGTGAGAATATGGTATGGGAATGTCATTGTATAGTTGTCTCAACACCATTCATAATTGAGTAATCATGTCTGAATGATTTCAAAGCCTCTCTTAATCACACACTGAATTTCTATACACTTGGGTCTGTTTTGGACTTGACTCTGTTCATTGATCTATATAGCTATGTCTGCACAAGGGCCACACTGTTTTAATAAATCTGGTCCACTCTAGTGTATATTCTTCACTTTCAGTCTCTTATTTTTGTGCATTTAATTTTCCACAATAACAGTATGTATAACTTTTTGTACCTTTTAAAGACATTCAGGATTTTGAGATAAATGCATTGGGCTCAGAATTATTTGGAGAGAATAATTTAAATGTTGAGGTTACTAATCTCAATACATAGTAGTTCTTTTCATTTTTTCATGTTTATGTTCTTAAATAAACCTTCATATTTTTTGTCCAATATGTATTACACATTTCTGGTTAGGATTATTTTTATTTTATGGTTTCTGTTGCTATTATGATACATTCTACAATATATTTATGATTCCCTGATACTTAGGAAATCTATTGATTTTTAATATTGATCTTATATTTAGCCATCTAACAGAACTTATAATAATCTATGATAGATAATGTTTCAGTTGTGTTCGATTTTTCTCACCAGACACTGTATTATCCACAAATGATGACAAATTCTCCTCCCATGGTCCAGATTTTATTATTTTTATATATTTTTCTTATTGAGTTGGTCAGGACTTCCAGTATAATACAAAATAGTTAAGATTCACAACTAAACATTTTTGTTCAGTTCATGACTTTTGTGATAATACTTGATTGGAGAAAGAAAGCAAAAATCTAAGAATTCATACATGTGGTTGAACAGATCAAATAGTATATATGGTCTTATATTGAAAAAATTATCTTCTTACCATGAGTCTTATTTAACCGTTTCAGTTTTTGTTTCTTTTGATAGTTACATCATCTCTAAATAATATGCTTGTGTAGCTGTTTCTAGATATATCAAGTTTAGATTATGTATATTTAATTCTTTTACCTGACCCTCATAAAACTTTTTGCTTTCTTCTAAGTCAGCCACATTTTTAATCTCCGTCCTCCACTGAGGAACCACAACTACTATCTTTTTCTTTAGAAAAAGCTTCACTCGTGTCTTAGTTCTGTCCTCTCCACCTCTCCACCTCCACTAACCTCTTGCCCTCACCTAACAACTCTAAAATATGCTGCTTTTACATGATCAAGGTTGATCACATTTATATTGTTTTGTAACTATAGTGAAAGCTTCTGTAATTTTAGATTGATTCTTAGCAGTCAATAAATATCATTTTCTTTACTTTGCATGAAGAAAAATAAATACAGTTGACCCTTGAACAAAGTGGGTAGGGGTTCTGATCCTATGCAGTCAAAAATCTAAGTATAACTTTTGATTCCCCAAAAGCTTAATTACTAAACTACTGTTGACCAGAAGCCTTCTTGATAAACAGTTGATTAACACAATTTGTACATTATATTATGTACTATATTCTTGCAGTAGAATAAGTTAGGAAAAAACATTAAGAAAATCATAAAGAAGAAAAAACATATTTACAGTATTTATTGAAAATAGAACATAGATAAGTGGACCTGCTCAGTTAAAATCTGTGTTGAGTGATTTGTAATACTATTTAATTCTTTATATGTTTCATATCCTGATACCCATGATCCTGAATTGATAATGTTCCTAGGCGTAAATTTTAATTGGATTTCCTTCTCCTCCTACCCCTCTTTCCTGTCTTTTTTCTTCTTTGTCTTCTTCCCCTCATCTTCCTCTTCCTGCTCATCTAGTAATTTTTTTCGTTTCCTCCCTTTTTTCTAGTTTCTCAATCATCTTATCTTTCATTCATTTTAACTAACGTCTCCTCCAACCTTGACCACTTTAGCTTAGCACAACAAATCCATTGTGAATCTACTGTTTAAAGTGATTCCAATTTTTTTGATTTTTGGTTTAGAGTTTTATTAGAGTAAATTTTTCATGTAACTTCCTAAGAAAGTTTAGTAGTCATTAGTGCTGTTCACCATGTATTTTTCTCCCCTATACACACCACCTATACCTACTTTTCAGGCACGTGGGAAAATTGTATGTTTCTGTTGTCTTGAAGTTAACTTGCTTTCTTCAGTAAGAGTGCCTCTTTTCCTATGTAAGTCACCAAATTTTTTCAGACAGTGGCTGTTCTGTCAATTTAGTTTCTGAGATGAGGATGATTTAACACAGAACTTTTAATATACCTACAAAGGACATTTAACGAGGGAGAAATAAACCTTTATCGTTTAAAGTTAGGCAGAATTTTGAGTTATATAACCTAGTATATATCCTACCTGATATAGGAAGGGTATGTGAGTTTGATTCCTAGAATATTTGAAATTATCTTATTTTCTGACACTTGGTAGTTAATTTAGAGAAAGAAGAAATTCTAGATTAAAAATAAATTTCCTTCAGAACTATAAAGACTGCTCCAATATCCTCCATCTTTCCTTGTTACTGATGAGAAGACTGATGGACAGTGCAATTCCTTTTTCTTTTCAGGTAATTTTTTTCCCCCTCCTCGAATCTTTTAGTATCTTGTATATAGCCTCATTTGAAATTTCACAATAATGAATATTTTCTTCATCTAGCTTGTCTCTCCATTGGCCATTTCTTTTTTTGAAGATCATATACATGTCTGTACCCTGGAAAACTTCATTGCATTGTTTTGCTGAAAATTTTCTTTTCTACCTTCTCAGTTTTCTTTTTCTTTAGTTTGCATTTGTTGGACCCCTAACTTATACTCTGTTTCATTTCTTCGCCTTTTGTTTTCACATTTTAAGAGATTTCCTTTATGTTATGTTCCACCATGTCTTTTGATTTCATATACTTTAATTTTAGCAACTGTATTATTTTTTAAAATTGTCTCTTTTAGCCAGTACCAGGGTGCATTATCAAACTGGTCATTGCTGTGGATAATTGGTCTCTGTCCTGCTGGGACCACCTGAAATGGTTCATAGAACACTCCTCAGATTAGTCCACCTGAAAAATGATAGAGGAGAGAATGTACTTACTGGCTTTTATCTCCCATTAGTCAAGAGTTGTATGTGGCACTTCCTCTCTGCACTACTTGGATGTATATGTAGTGAGACTCATCACAGCTTCTCACAGATGTCCCACACAGTAACATCAGAGAAACTCAGGGGCAGAAAGCAGATTATGCAGTGCAGCTGAAAAGTGATGGTGTCTGGTTATCTCTTCAAGGAAACTGGTTGACAATGCAATGGCTGAAGTAAATTAGAAAACTGAGCAGGGAAGAGGAGTGAAAATGTTAGAGGGGACAAAATAAATGATCAGTGTAGTCCACCTTCTGAAATGCTCTTATTCTTTGGTGCCTTCTATTCAGTCCAGTCAGTCAGAGTTTTCAATATAGTGGCCAAACTCAGTCCTTACAAAGGAGAGTTAGTAAGAACAGGCTTTTGTCCCTACTACTACAACTGGTCCTGAGGGAGTAATTAGTATTTGTCATCTTTTTGCTTCCCTGCTACAAATTACGTATTTCCCTCTCTCTAGACTGACAATTTGTATGTTCTAAATTGCCAGTCTTATGGGATGACATGAGCCTTCATCACCAAAGTACATTACCCTTCTTGGGTCATGGTTGCTCCAAGTACACCCAGAGTTATCATTAGGCATAGAGTTACCACCCCTCTGAATTTTAGGCACCCTCTGCATCTCCTGGGTCTTGATCAAGTCCCTTCCTTCCTTATCGTGTAACTGTGATCCTAGTTCCTTAATGCAGTCAGAGTCAATTGTCTCCATTGATAATTATTTTCTTTGCCTACTATCCCACTGGTATGAGGAGTCCCAAATGACCATGTGATATTCAAAGCTTTAAGTTTAGTAGAAACATTACTGTGATCCGTGATAGAAATGTCTCCATTACCCTACTCCAGAAACAACCCAGAAGAATCTGGGGATTCAATATTTTCAGGCTTGTTCCCCCACCCCAGGTCTCAGGGTCCCATTTTTTTTTTTTCCTCTGTAGGCCCTGACTTTGCCATATGAGGTCTGTTGAGGTTGTGAGTTGAGTCTCCTTTGTAGCTCTGCTATCTTTGCAATTAAATTCTAAACCCGGTTTTCTGCTGCTGCTGTAGAAGTCTCTTTAAACACTGCCCAAGAAAATTTTTGACTTTCACAGCATATTTTGATTTGATAATTCTTTACACTGAGTCTGTGTTTTTCAAGGCTTCTAACACTGTTAATAAAAGCCATTTCACTCTATAAACTATATAAATTACCATTGTTCCCCATACTGTCTATAAGTCAATACTCTACCTTCACCCTGTACCTCACCCCAATTCGTCACTCCCCTATAGGAATCTTATAAATTGTGATTTTATTGAGTGCTAGAATTTATCACCCTGACACATCATCAACAGTGAGATTGTTATTACCAGTTATCAGTAAATTATTTAATTCCCAAGTCTCATCTTGTGGGTTTGATTTTAGAGTCAGTTCTGGTACAAACTGTCATAGTTTGTGTTCCCCTCAGAAAGCAGTCTGAGATAAAGATCAGAATGCAATAGTTTATTTTGAAAAATCCTAGGTTGTAAGAGTATAGGGATCAGGAATGGGTGAAACAAGAAGGGAGGAAAATCAGTACAAGTATGTTAACCAAGCTAATCATCATTGTGAGCACCTAGAATTAAGGCCACTGGGACCCAGTAAGAAGCTGTGTGGTACATACCTACAAATGACCACCTGCAATGGGAGAAGCTTCTTTCTATTGAACATTCTGCTAGACCACGCATGTGTGAGTATGACATGAGTTCCTTCAGCAGTTCCATGCAGTGATGTCAAAGAAGCCTTAGTGCAGAAAGTGAGAGGTCTGTCCTGTCAGATTATAACTTATTAAGAAGCTCCTTGCCACAGCAAAAACTGGAGGAAAAAATGGGTGGAAATATATGAGATGCAACATAAAAGGTGTGAAATATATAAGAGCTCTCCCCTTTTTTTTTATCCTGCATCATTTTGCAGTATATTATTCTTTATATGGATGAAATATTTTTTAATATCTCTGAGGTTACTAATAAAGTTAAACTTTTTATTTTTAAAAATTCCCTTGTTCACTATGTCTGTTTATTCTGATGTGTGTGTTTATTTATTTTGGCCTTACTCTGCCTTTTTATTAGCTTTTCCCAAATGTTTGCTGACCTTCGGATCTTCATATTTAAGAATGAGGCAATAGAATGGCTCAAAGAGATCTCTTTGTACATGTGAAGGACTTGTTAACTAGCTGTTTTTGACTTTTAAGCTGAGTAATTATTAATAAACATGACTTTTAAGCTGAGTAATTATTACTAAACATGTACCATAAATGTCACAATGAGAAAAGCTTTACTTGGATGTTATATCAATTTCCAGTTACTTTGTTCCACTATGGACAATTTATTTAAATTTCTTTAGAAAAAGACTCAATTTTTTTTTTGATGGAGACAGTGGCTTGGGGTCTAGATATGGTATAAGGACCATAATATAAGGGTCTAGCTCAGGCTTTTCTATTCTCTCACTAGTTTCTTTTCTTGTACCAGGATCTAAGCCAGGATCATATGTTGCATTTCGTTGTCGTATCTCCTCAGTCTCTTTTAATCTGGGATAATCCCTTGGTCTTTTTTTTCTTTTGGTCTTTCTTAATTTTGATACTGCTGATGAATTATTGGCCAGTTATTTTGTATATTGACTCTTAATTGAGATTTTCTTGATGTTTCCTAATGATTAAATTCGAATTATGAATTTTTGGCAAGAAAATAGGGGTGAAGTGCTCTTCTCAGTACATCATTTTCAGAGACATGTTATTAATGTGTCTTATTAGCGGTGGTATTGACTGATCACTTGGTTAAGATGATGTCTGCAGGTTTCTGCACTGTATAAAGTTATAATTTTTCCTTTTGAAATTAAATATCTTGTGAGGAAATGCTTTGAGACTGTATAAATATACTGTTTGCCACCATGACTTTGTTCTCTAATTTTAGTATTTATTGATAGATAATTCTTGCCTGAAACAGATATTACTGTGGTGTTTGCCTAATGGTGATTTCTATATCCATAATTTCTTTTATAATAGTTTATTGGAATTCTACCGTGAGGAAAAACATCCTCTTTCCTTAATTTACTTATTTTTGTTTTTATTACTATAGATTTATGGATTTTATTTATTCTATGGATTATAATCTATAACTATCATTAATAATTTTATAGCTCAAATCATTCCGAATTTGACTCATTGGGACTCATTCAGTTATCCGCCCCCCCCCACATTCTTTTGACTTTTTAAAAATCATTTTGTGTACTACTTTATCTTCTGTTGCCACAAGATGTATCATGCTCATCTTGTACTTTTCTTATCCCAGGGTTAAAATCATTCATTTGTCCAAGAATCCATAGTTCCTTTTATTGAGGAATACTATGTAGAAACTAAGATCTGGGTGCTAGGTATGCTCATTGCTACTAGGATGTCATTGATTCTAGGCCCCCTTAGCAGAGATAGTTGGGAAATATATGTATGTGTGATTTTTATTGGCAGTTTAAGAGAATAAAAACATTTTGATTATTCTAACAAAGAGCAAGACAGAAAAAGAAGAATGTGAAATGTAATTAATTATATGAAATAAAATGGAACCGAAATGTAATTAATTATATAAAATAAAATGGAACCGAATGTGTGAGTAGAAGAATGAACAAGATTGCTATAGGAAGAATTAGTAAATTTTTTGTTTTCTTGACTTAACTTTGATTGAAGCCTTTTAGACCTAAAGGCTCTAGGAATTTCCAGTAAACTGATGAAAATATGAGTGTTATTTGCTAACACCTTGCATTAAAGCCCTCCTAATTACCTGTATTTACCTCCTAATTTACCTACTGTATTTCTAAAGCTCTCTTGTTCCTAATCATTTTCCTGAACTTCACTGCAGTATTTGTGATCTGAATCAATGTGTTTGCCTGAATTTTTATTTCATTCCATATTGACTCTTGCAACCTGCATGCTCTCATTATGATTGATCAACCCAGCTCCAAAGTTCATCTTCTCTGACACAGGGTTCCTGATTATTTTTTTACTAGTTTATCTGACTTTCATTGATCTTATTTCTTTGCCAGTTATACTCTAAGACACTGTTATCTATGTCCCCAGGATTCTAGATTTTTCACAAATAACAAAATTACCCTTTGTAACTTCTCTACACCAAAGAAAAGTCAATAGAAAAACACTACAACCAAAAATGAGTGCAGTACATGCAAAACAAACAAAAAACCCTGAATGGACAAACACAGAAAAAGATGGCCAATTAGATTAATAATTAAGGATGTGCCAATTAAATCAAAGGTTACAATGGAATAAACCCCCTCTAACCAAGACTGAGATAGCTATTACTGAAACCAAGAATCTAGCTTACTAGTGTGTCTTTTTTAATTATATATTTGGAGATATCAGAGAAGTAACCACCAGTGTGGCTACGAACAAAATAGGCCTACTCTAAGTTCATCTTTGTCAGGACCTCTCTATAGCCCCACTTTAACAAACTTTATTTAGAAAGCCATGCCTCTTATCACCTAAATTTTACCATGATGCAGTCTCCAAAGGTACAAAAACCTTGGGGCTGCTAATAAATGAGAAATTTGGAATATTGTTGCCTGCCGTACCAGTTTTCAATTTATTGTTTCTCAGCTCCAAATTCAGCTTTGTGATATTAAATCTGGACCCCATAAATATTTCTCCTTTGCCAGCTGGCTGAATGTTAATCTTCATCAATAGAGAACACTGGAGTGATTCTGTGATGGGGAGACACAGCCCTTTAAAAGCCCCATTCTTCTTTATTATTATTCATTAATTTTTGTGATTATTTTTGGGTTTAATACATATACTAAATAATACTAAAATATATTTTAAAATAGAAGAAAACAGCATATTTGTATTATTCTTTAATAAACATTGCATTCTACTTAAATTAATTCAGAATTAATCAGCATCCTTTTACTTCAGCTTTAAGAACTCCCTTTAACATTTCCTTTGAGGTTGGTTGGTGTTTTAATGAATTCCTTTAGCTTTTGCTTTTCTGAAAAATTCTTTATTTTTCCTTCAATTCTGAAGGACAAGTTTGCCATGTAGAATATTCTTGTTTGACAGTTTTTATTTTCCTTTCAACACTTTGAATATATCTTACAGCTTCCTTCTGGCCTGCAAAGTTTCTGCTGAAAAATCTGATAGTCTTATGGGGGTTTCCTTGTACACAACAAATTGTTTTTCTCTCACTGTTTTTAATTCCTTCCTTGTCTTCAAGCTTTGAAATTTTAATTATAAAGTATCTCATTGGGGGTCTCATTGGATTTCTCTCATTATAACTCTATGACCTTCCTGGATCTGGATGTCTGTTTCTTTCCCCATGTTAGGGAAGTTTTCAGCCATTTTTTCTTTGAATAAGCTTTCTTTTCCCCTCACTTCTCCTTCTGGGACTCCTATAATGTGAATACTGTTCAGTGTGATGATGTCCCATAAATTCCATAAGCTATCTTCATTCTTTTTATTTTTTTATTTTTGCTCCTTTGATTGGATGAGTTCCACTGTCCTCTCTTTGAGTTAACTGATCTCGTTTTCTGATTTTGTCTGCTCTTGAACCCCTGTGTTGAATTTTTTAGTTTCATTACTGTATTCTTCTTTTTACTGCTTTCTTATATTTTCTATCTCTGTTGAAATTTGCATTTTGTTCATGTGTTGTATATTTGACCTTGGTTAACATCTTTATGGCCGTTATTTAGAATTCTTTATCCAGTTAATCGCTTATCTCTGTTTTATAAGGGATGTTTCTGGAGTTTTATTCTTTTGTTTGAAACATGTTCTTTTGTTTCTTCATTTTTCTTGACTCTCCGAGTTGTTTTCTGTGCATTAGATAATGTAGCCACCTCTTCCACTATTGATGGATTAATCCTGTATAGCAGATAGGACCTTATTAATCAGCCTGACTATAACTCTTTGTTGTCTCTCAAATCTCTATGATTGTCCAAGCTGCATTCTTTGTTTGAGTGGTTCCCAATAGTTGAGAGTGTACCTAGACCTGTCATTGTCTCAAAGGGTAGAATCTCAGTCAACACCTAGATGCAGGCTGATTTGTTTAATTGGGCTAATCAGTTTATTCGTACTCTAGATGAGCCACATAGAAGTAAGATTGCCAAGATTTTTAATTTTCAGCCTTGGCAAATGAGAGACTCCAAACTTTTGCCATTATTGCAAAAAGCCAGAACATTGGAAATGGGAACTACCATAAGTTTAAGCACTTCAGATGCTCTCAGCCATTTAAGCAGCCTTCCCAAGGTTTTCTTAATTCCCAATAATGGGGCTTTGGAGAACAGCAAGGACTTTTCTCAATCCTTCCTTTTAACTGGCTTGAAAAAACTTCTCTTTAAATTAGTAAACAAACAAACAAACAAACAAACAAACTATCTCTATCCTTATTGACACTGGTGCTACATTCTTGGTGTTTAATTCTTCTGTTATAAAACAGACCCTGCCCTGGAGTAATAGAACAATTCAGATAATGGGATTTTCAAATAAACCTCAACAGGTTCATGTCTCTGAACCTATTACTTTTTGCTTAGGCCCTTTAAGAGATACACATTGTTTTCTCCTTAGTTCTTCTGTCCTTGTTTGTTTATTAGGCTGAGACTTCCTAGAGAAGTATCATGCTAGAACTTCCTTCTCCTGAAAGGGGGAAATAATCTTAGAATTTGACAGTAACTGTCAGAATGGCCAATCAGGAGACTTAAATGTCTTTTGACATCTTTTATTTGTTCTGTTTTTGATAGTACAGTAGCTAAATCTGGCACTGATCAATTGTTCTTATTGGATCAACTGCCATCTCTCTCTCTCTCTCTCTCTCTCTCTCTCTCTTTGAGAACTTTTGTAAGAGCTTATTTGAACATATGACATATGCCAGGGAGCAAGATCTTAAATGCTCCAGAGAATGAAAGTTTTTTAGCTTCTTTTATGCATTTTAAATGAGAGAACAGAAGAAAGATTACATAGAGAAAGAAAAAGCAAACCAGGACTTGGATTACAGGATAGTTAACAGGATAATGTGTTTTCTTGAGGGTAGTTACTTATTTCAAAAGTTTGTTAACCTAGAGGCCCAATAACAATAGACAGGGCTGGCTCAAAACCTTTCACTGAAGAATTTATATGCTTGGGATATGACTACCCACCATGACCTGCCCAGTTAAGGATTTATGATCAGATCACCCTGTGAGGTTACTGTCCATAGAACCCCTTTTTCACCCACAGTTTCCTCTTTTGGTCATAAATCAATCCAAAAGATATATTGATGACCAATCTTTTGGTCAGATAGTATAGTCTCACAGTACTAGGAAGGCTCACTCCTAGGAAGTCTCAGTATTGACATCATCTTGTTAACCATGGGGGATGGGGTAATAACATAACCATGGGATCTGAGTTGAGGCTGAATTTTCCCAAAACAGGAAGAGTAGGTAAATGGAAGGCTTGCATGTCTTATGGCTTTTATAGCAGAAAATAATACTCTGGATCATTTCTATCCTGTGAACTATTAAAACTATGAAAATAACTTTAATAGTTATTTTATACATGTTCAGTAATTATAGATAGTTTGACTAAATAGAAAAACTTAAAGAACATGTATAACTATTATTATGACTAATATCATTAGCAGACAGGTAAAGATAAATAGTCAAATAGATTCTGAGTTCAATATCAATCCATAAATACATAGGCCTTATTGATGACTTGGGATAGCCATCCTCCTCTAGTGTCGGCATCTTCTCATCCTTGAGAAGTCTGCTGTTTGTAGGCAGGAGTAGATGTCTGTTTGTGGTAAGGTGCCCGATAAGGCCTCTTCCAATGAGGCTGGAGAGTATCTTTTATTTGATGTCCTTTCCAACCAACAATGTCTCAAGTCTGTCCCCTGAGAGCTTTCTGTGAAAGGAAGTGGCTACCAACTTGGCATTTTCTCAAAGTGACTATCAAACCTTGCAATAGTGTAAGACATCTTTCGAAAATGTCAGCTCATAAATTCCTTCATCTAAGTCCAACTTAAATGCACTGTGACACATGAAGGAATACAAAAACCCCAAAATCCAGGGGACCCAAGGAGCAGGGAAGAACAAAGTGGTTGTCTTGGATTTTCCTTAGCCCCAAGTATTCATTTAATTTACAACCATTATTTACTCATTTTACAATGTTTTCCATGCAATTTCAAATTCTCTGAGGTGTTTCACGAGCACTTCTGAAACACCACAAAGTTATTCCTACTTATATTGAGATTTTAACCCTAAAAACCTCAATGTCTAATGAAAACTAAGAAGTAATCAATTAGTTTTTTTAGCTTGGATATTTTATAACCTCTAGAAATATTTTTCATAAACATAAAAGTCAGTTATTAACATGGACTTATTTTTGTAAAAGCCATGCAAAATAAAGACATGTTTATTTTACTTAAACCAACAAATTTTAGCTTTTATTTATTAAAGATTAATCTTAGATCATGTGAACTTGAAAAGCATATGAATTAGTTTCTATATTCTGAGATGTTTAGAATATCCAATTCTTACAAGTGCTCACCTTTAAATTAATTTTAATAATGCCATCTGAAGGTAGGAAATTATCTCACATTTACATATATAGACAGACACAAACATACACAAACAGAGAACAGTTGGTTCCAAATTTTGTTTTGGAGCCCTTTTACAATTGTCCTTCACATGTGTCCTTCACAAGTCAAGTTCCAAATGGCTTACCCCTTTTAAAATAAGGACAGTCATTTTTGATAGCTCAAAGAACTGGGTTGATAGCTAAATAACATCACAGGTTGATCTATTTATCTAAATATTTTCTCTCTTTTTCTTTCTTCGTAAATACTTTTACACAGTATCATTGTAGCTTAGGGGAGAAGGCCATAAAGTTCTGAGACAGTCTCTAATAGTTTTTTTTTTCCCCATTGATTTTTGCCTAATTTTATAGCCTGCTTTTTCTAATTGTGCTTGTAAAAATTAATTTAGAAGTATTGGAGGATCTTCATCTTGGCCATGTTAGTCATTAATGGGAGGCTGACTGTTGTGGGGTTTGTTGGTCTCGGAGGCACAATTTCCTTTGCTGATTGTGATATCTGTAGAGTCTGAACATACTCTAGAGAAAACCAGCCCTTACATGCATGTCTCCAGACCAGCCAAATGTGGTGGATATCTCTGTTGGAGGATTGCTTTATGCCCTAGAGGAAATTTTTCCTTAAGCAACCCCACAAAGATTCGTAGTCACTTAAGAATATCCAAGCAAAGACCAGCAAGAGCTTACCGGATGCAACCAGAATTGTGACCCAGAGAAAAGCACCGGCCGCTTTCTTTGGGTGCACCCATTCGAGGGCACCCTGCCGTTCTCCCCCAGGCTCCCATCAGCTTCTTTGAGATCTGCTACACTACGGCACTGGACAACTCCCGGCATCTATCCACTCCACTCTAAGTTTAGGGATCTGAACAGCTATCATCACCCCATTGGCTATTCAGGTTGGGGAAGTAAATGTCCTTTCTCTTTGATAGCTAAAGAAAGAGTTCAGTGCCTCATTTAACCAGCAAAGATTTTGTTCAGACTCTCAGTGAACAATAAAATTAAAATGCTAAAATTAAAAGCAGCAACACATTTTTTTGCCCTCTGGGTTATCTCAACCCTATCCACATCAAGGGTTTTCTAAGAACAGCTCAAATAAGGTCATGGCCTGCTACTTAAAGCATGGAGGCCTGAAATTCCAAGAGAAGCTCACCCAAGCTCACTCGATGTAAAGAAGCCAGTGGGGCACAATGGACCCTTGCTGGTACCTAGCACAGCTACAGGTCTGCAGAGTGGTCCTGGGTGGGCTGCTTTGGAATCCTGTTGTACAACACCAAGTAAATGTTGATGTAAGAAACATCCAAACCTATAGAGAATTTTTATGAGTTTATTTGAGTCAAATATACTAGGGAGCAAGTTCTTAAATGCTCCTCAACTTCCATCTTCTTTATGGGCAAAATCTTCAACTAGTATTGGCAGAATCCACAGTGCATCTCCTAGAAAATTTAAATCGATTCTTCAAAACTTCTTCCTAGAATTAATCACTGTCTTGTAAGAGGTCCTTCACAGTATAAAAGCCATAATAGAAAATTACATAACTCAGGGCTTTATTAATCTTTGCACTAGTCCTGGTAACACTCCTAGTTTATCTGTGAGGAAGCTGGAAAGATGAGAGTAGAGGTTTGTCTGGAACCTTCAAACAATAAGCAACATTGTTATCCCTTGACATCTTGTTGTTCCTAACAGTATACACTGCTAGCATCTATCCAAACTGGAAATAAATTCTTTAATCGATTTAGGCAGTGCATTATTTAGTATTTTAGTTGATGAAGGTAGCCAATACCTTTTTGACTTCACTTGGGAAGGAAAACAATTTACCTGGACAGTAATGCCTTAGCGTTTTACTGAAACCCCCTCTAATTTTGCAGAAGACTGATTTGGATGATATAATGTTTTCTAAAGGTTCTACCTTGTTGCAACGAGCGGATGATTTCCTTCTTTGCTCTTACCAGATCTCCTCATTGGAAGAAACATCTACCTCTTACAACTTTTGGCTTTAAAGAAACATAAGTTCTCTAAAGAAAAATTACAATTTGTCCAAACTCAAGTTTGTTATTTAAAACATCTAATATCAAAACAAGGACTACACTTGAATCCAGAGTCTTCATGCTGACTAAGTTTCCCAAGGTCCAAAACTAAGTATCAGTTGGAAGGTTTTCTTGGACTAGTTGGCTATTGCCAAATCTCTCTCTCACGGCCAAACCTCTGTGTGTTTTGCTAAAAAATGACACTCCTGAATTTTATGGGAAGAATAGTATGACAGCCTTTAAAGCTTTAAAGGAGACTTAAATAAACCCACCAGTTCTTGGGCATCTCAAAGATCAGATTGTCTTTTACCTTTCAGTAAATGAAAAGGTTGGATTTTATTTATTTATTTTTTTAAACACCTACAGCACCTGGTATTCCTAAAAGGAAGGGAATGCTGTTGGAGTGTCCAGCCCCAAACAAACCCTGATGATATTATGGTCAGCAGCTGGACACTGTGGCTTGGGAATACCCTCCTTGCCTTAGAGCCATTGATGCTACTGTCCTCTTGGTTAAGGCCACAAAGGAAAAACTATATTAAGTAACTCTTGTGAAGATTAAAATCATTGTAGAAAATTTTCTATTCATTTAAATGATAATGAAAATTACATTTTTTTATATATAGCAACTATTTTTACTGCTTTACAATGTTGACACCTACATCCTTTCAGCAACCCCATGAGGTAGTTAATATCATTTAGTTTATCTGCATTTCTCTGGTAGGGAAGCTGAGGCCTAGGGTATTTCCTCATTATATTTCCTCAAAATTAGTTTTATTGGATTATTTGGCAAGTTACTTATAGGAAAATAACTTAATGACTTACTTTTCATTTCCCAAAGCACCAGTGACCTTTGTCATTTTTTATGTTATTGACCTTTTTACTTCTGGGAATTTCCAGTTTATATTCTTCATCTATTTTCATAGATGGAGTTTGGACTGTTTGACTTTTTCTTGGGGATTTGTAGCAGTTTTCATTATAAAATGAATACCAATACTTTTTCTGTTACCTGTGTTGCAGGATAGATTTGAAGTAAATTATTTAAACCTAAATACGTGATTTAATAATATTATATACTATAACATTATATTAGTTCTATTTTTTCTTTTTAAATGTGGCAATATCTAGAGAAGTTGCATGAAAAATTCTGTGGTAAATTTTTTCTGTAATTCCCCAAGCACCAAAGTTTTAATTTGTTTTTAAAATAGATTTCATGCCTTAGTCTGGACAATATTGGTTGCAAGGCTTTGATAGTGATCTTCTTGACCAATAAAGGCCAGTAAATACTTTTCCTACTCTAGACCATTTTGATCATAAAATGCTGTGCTAGTGTGCAGTTTTTAGGAGGGCCTTTGATTTAATTTACCCATTTTCCATAATATTTTTGTCATTTTCACATTCTCATTGTTTCTGATTATGTCAGTCATAGTATGCCTAGGTTTAATGAACATGATGATTATATTATTCTTTGTAATAACAAAAAAAAATAGTGTTTATATAGAAGAGTTCTGAGAGAAATGGGACAATAGTTTCCTGAAGAAAGAGACAAAAGAATGAGACATGCTGATCTAGTATGGTTATATAGAATTATTTTAAATTGTGTTCAACAAACACATTGAATTTTGCACCATATCTGTAAGTAGCTAAGTGATGCTGTGACTTGTTTTGAAAGAATATATATATTTCTTTATATATATTCAAATATATTTGGAAAGAATGAAAATTCAATAAGTCCCTTTAGAATACAGTTTTTTTTATTATTATCATACTATACAATTGAGAATTTACAACCATTATCAAAGGCTGAATATGAGACTGAAAGTAACCAGACGAATATTTTTAAAGATCATGAGAAAAAGAGAATTAGTTTGCAAAATCGAAGACTCACAAATAGCTCAATTTTATAATAGGAAGCAAGTAACAATTGTTATATTTCTAATTCAACAAACACTCCACTGAGAAATGAGTTAAACTGGATGAAGGCAAATGGCTTCCTGTGTCTTTAGGTAACAAGTGATACTGAGGCTGGATGCACAGTAAAAACCAAGGGGCATTACTGGTCTCCCAAAATGAAATGGAAGGATGAATCTATCTGCAGAATTCTAATGATCGAATAGTTTCCTTTGCAACAGTTAAGCTACAAAATTCTGCACCAAAATGAAATTAAAATATTCTGAATATCCACAAAATAATATGGATGCTGTGAGTAGACTTCTTAATGTTTTTGTGTCCATCTGTGCACAATATGTGAAACATTTTACACTCAATAACTTTTTTTTTTGCTATTGCTTTAAATCAGAATGGTAAATTTCAATCTAAACCTATATAGTTTGTAATTTTTAATTTCCCCCCATTTTTTCTCTTTGGAATGAAATATTTCTAACTCAAACAGGTAGTAAATCACTTGAAAACAAATTTTGATCTGAGAAGCTAAATTGTGAAAAATTGTTGTGTCACAGGAGGAAGAGAGCTTTACATCACAATTTCTTCTTGCTGGAATAAACTAGAGGAGTCCCATCTATGAGGCATACCAGCTTCAGGACTCATATACAACTACTCCCTTTTTTCCTTCCTTCCTGTTTTAGCAAACTTATGACAACAAAACAGGCAAAATTTTGTGATGACAAATACAGCAGTTGTCACACAGGCCAGCAGGAACCCAATCACATCCAAAGAGTGGTACTGGAACCAGTTTAGGTCATAGGAGGCTGGCCGCAGGTGTTTGGCTCCTTTGTGGCGCATGACAAATTCGATCCAGAAGACTGCTCGATCCAGAGGTTTCATTGGCTGATCATGGTGAATTCTTGATAATTTCATAGCATTCTCTTTATAGCTAATTGAGAAACATAAAGATATCAACAATGAAAGGAAGATAATTTGCCTAAGCAATTTAAACCCATGAAAGTTTTTTGTCAAATAATTTAAAATACATGCCTTAGAATTACAGAAGTAGTAGTATAGTTTTATTTGGGTCTCAAGAAAGTTTGACTTCTAAATTGGAATTTGCCGATTGACGAATATTTAAAAAGTGAAGATGGAAGATAAGATGGGAAAGTTAAAATCTTTTTAAGCAGAGGAAATGATAGGAGTCACTCAATATGCTATATGTTGGAAGGTGGAGATGAATATTTAGTATAATGCTCTTAAAGTTTTAAAGAGGAATTGTGTCATGGCAGGAGACATGCTTCCTCACTGTCTCTATGCTTCTACTCTTCTCTTCATAACTCTACTGTTTATTTTTGGTCCTCTAGTCAGAATAATTTTTTTTAAAAAAACATCAAATTATGACACTCACCTGCTCAAAATTTCTATCTGGATTTTCATCATATTTAGAATAAGACCCAAATCTATTCCTTGCCCTGTAGGACCTTACATGTACAGATCCCCTGGCAACCTCTTCTATCTTATATATATATATGTATATTTACCATTTGATTCCTAGAATTTCTAAATAAAATATATTTGGTAAAATATACCTTCAATTCATGTATGAAATACATAAGAAAAATGCATATATACTAAGTGGTCAGCTCAAAATTTCAAAATTAGCAAGAAAATTATCATGATACGAAAATACCAGTATACCCACTATCCAGATATTGATAAAAGATTCCACAAACTACATAGAAGCATCCCATTCCTGGACCCTTTCACTACTCTGTTCCCCAAATTAACTACTATCCTGACCTTTAATACCATAAATTAATTTTTCTTATTTATATATTGGAGTAATATAATATATGCTCATTTGTTTTTGTCTTTTCTGTAGCAATTGTTGGTTAATTCCTTTACTATATAGTATTTCATTATATGACAATACCACAAATTATCTCTTAATATAATAATTAATGGACATTTAGATTGTTAATAATTTTTGGTTATTACTACTAATACTGTTATAAACATTCTTTTATACATATGCTTTTTGGATTACATATTTATGCATTTCTATTGCATATATACCTAGAAGTGGATTTGATGAGAAGGTGCATGTATGATTATGATTTCTTGGTTGATGCTGAATTATTTAGAAATGTATTGCTTAATTTTCAAAATTTGGAGATTTTTTTAGTTATTTTTTTTAATGATTTCTAACTTAATTCTAATCTGTCCAGACAATTTACTCTTTATGATATGAAAATTTTCAAATATTGCATCTTGGTTTATGCTATAGCATATATGGTCAATTTCATTAATAAATTTACATGCACTTGAAAAATATTTTCCCATCATTTTATATGTGGGAAAGGGAATAGTGAAAGAGTCTAGGAATGGGGTGCTTCTAGGTAGCTTGTGGACTATATTTATTTATACATAGATAGATACATAGATAAAAAGTTACATTTTAAACAGATTTAAAAGTTACATATATATTCTACAAATATTTTTTGTACCTATTATTTTTTCATCTTTTCCTATATTATTGAGAAATGTCTTTTAAAATGTTCTATTTATATACTTGTCCAACCTTCTTTTTCTTTCTTTCTTTATTCTTTCTTGCTTCCTTTAAAAGTATTTTTTAATTCAATTGTTCTATTGTTTTCTTCTTGATAATAAATTTTTAAAGTATTCCTTAGGTGTTTCCTTTTTAATATAAGAATAATGCTGAGAGTAGTAATAAATGCTTAATTGATAGTCACTGTGCTAGGTAGGCACTACAAATTTCATAATGTTATTTTCCTTTGCAGTATGGAAAAATTTAATTATTAAAGATTTATTTTATCAAAATTAAAACATTTTCTGCTTAAAATGACACCAATAAGAGTGAAAGTCAGCCAACTAGAATGGAGGAAATATTTGCAAATCAAATATCTGATAAAGTATTTGTATCTGTAGTATATAAAGAATTCTTACAATCCAATAATGAGAAGACAACCCAATTAAAAATTGACAAAGCATTGAAGTAGACATTTCTCCAAGTAAGATAGATGAATGACCAATAAACACAAGAATAGATGCTCGACATCTTTGGCTATAAGAGAAATGTTAATCAACACTACAAGGAGAGACTACTTCACACCTGCTAAGATACCTGTAATAAAAAAGACAATGATAACAAGTATTCACAATGATGTGCAAAGTGGAGCCCTCATACACAGCTGATAGGAGTATGAAATGGTTCAATCCCTTTAGACATCAGTTTGGAAGTTCATCATAAAGTTACTATATGACCCAGAATTCATTTGTAGATATCTACCCAAAATGAATGAAAACATATGTTTATACAAAAACAAAATGCATTATTCATAGTAGCCAAATGTAGAAACAATTAAACTGCCTCTGAACTGATAGATGAATAAATAAAACATGCTACATTCATATCATAAAATATTATTTAGCAATACAAATCTACAACAGGGAAGAAACTCAAAACATTATGCTACATGAATTAAGCCAGTTGCAAAAGACCATATATTGTATGATTTAATTTATATGCAATGCCCAGAAAGGTTAATCCATAGAGATAGAAAGTTGATTAATAGTTGTGTGTGTGTGTGTAGTGTGTGTGTGTGTGTGTGGGGGGGTGTAATGAGAAGTGAATTCTAAGACATGACATTTCCATTTCGGGGTGATAAAAATGTCCTAAATTTATATTATGATAATGGTTTCATAGCTCTGTAAACATACTATATATTTAAATTTTATACTTTAAACAGGTTAATTTTATGGTATATAAATTATATTTTATTACAAAATTGTTAAAATAATGATAAAGTCAATTTTGAGCAAAAAGATAATTTCAGAAATTTTGGGTCACGAATTGATTTAATTTATGATATTTCTTCTAGTTCTTTTTCCTATGATTCTATTGTATTTTTTGAATGTGTTTTTCTTTTTTACAATTACCTACATAACTTTACATTTTTTGTGTATGTGTAGAAAATCATTGCACTAATTGGTTACCTATTAAATCAATGATGTTAAAATGAAACTTTGAAATAAATGTTTGATTAAAAATAAAAATGGGGTTAAGATGGGTTAAATCATATTAATTTCAAAATTAGCTTCTAAAAATAGGATGAAAGTCACACTTACTGTTAACAAGAGAACCTATGAAAAAATTGTAATACTCACGAGGGGTCATAAATGACTGTCTTCAATGCCTTGAGCAAATTGGTAGTAGATATTGTGTTAAAGTCCACTATGACAGCTGTTCCTTTGGCCTTCATGTGACTGACATTATCAGCTTGATCCGCAAACAAAGGAATGCCAATCATGGGGATTCCATGGTAGATCGCCTCATAGATGCCATTGGCTCCACCATGAGTTATAAAGGCTTTGGTTTTTGGATGACCTAGGATTGGGTGAATTTCAGCAAATTATTAATTATAAATCTTAGAATGAAATGAGTGTAGGGCAATATAAGGTACTGAAATAGACAGTGTATTTAGATAACAGATGAGTATACACGTCAGACTGCATTAAAATGTCTTTCAGAACTCAAAGAAAGAGGCACATAAGTCTGTTGGAGAGATAGTGAAGGCTTCATAGAAGATTGGTGTGTTTCTTGTGACTTGAAAAATGAATACAAGTTGCCAATGGACAAATGAAAGAGAAAATTTGGATTAAAAAAAAATGTATGCAAAAAAACTGGTGGGCATGTTAGAATATATTTTCTTAGTGAAATACTGAAGTCTCTGAGTCTGATAAGTAGTCTGTTAAGGCAGCAGGAAGTATGACGTTGGTGACAAGGAACCAGAGAAAGGATAGGCTATACTCTATCATAAAATGTATTATCACTTAATGAAAAAGATCAGGGATTTTTTTTCTGTAGAAAATAGAGGGCACTAGTAATAAAAGAGGAGATGTTATTTTTCAGTGACCCCTGATACACTCCCAGGCTGAGTGAAAGGACTGAAATAAGGAGAGAATTAAGAGACAGAGTGACAATCCAGAAAGTGTTAGAATAGTCTCTGTGAGAGGTAATTACATATGAAATAAAGATATTTTGTTTCTGGCTATAAGGAATGGGATTGTACAAAAATGCCATCCATTTTATCTTATTCTTTTCCTCTAGGCCTGGAAAATATATATAAGGAAGTTAATTTTTATTTTTGAGGTTTTTAATAAGAAATGTTCAATAATTTTTTTTCCTCGTGAACTGTTTATCACTCTTGTCAGATTAACTCTCATTTCAGTGTTTTCCAGAGTCTCACCAAGAAGATCATTCTGGGGAATCCATTTATAGAGACGAGTATTTGGCCCTAAGGTGTCTGGTTTTTTGCCATCAAATCTCCATATAACCTGTTAGGGTAAGAAAATAACTTATTAGTCATATTACAAAATTATAGCATGTTAGATTCTAATAGATTAAGAGGCATCTAATTAAACCCCTTACATATTATAAATAAGGAAATGAGGACAAGAGCTGTTAGATGATAAGAATCAATAAAACACTGATATAAGAAGTATACTCGTATTACGTGTACTTATTTTTATATTCAATCTGGTATGAATGCAATCATGATGTTTCACACTTAAGGGTTAGACAAATTAGATTATCAATGACCAATTCAAACATGGAAAATATTTAGATAGTCATATAATTTTAGTGCATAAAACAGTAGCAAATTAGTAATAATCTGCACATTTATTTTGTTTTAACTATTTATTACACTAGCTCCCATCTTCCAGATTTCATGTTATTCTGTTGTGTACTTATATCCACTAATTCCATAATTTGTTTTATTAGAGTTTTACATTTTTGACTTGCAAAATCAATGCAATCAGCTATTTGTGAGAATTAAATTATTCTGATATTTAATAGTTTATTAATAATAATAATTTCTGCTTTATAAGTATGTTTAACTTCTTTTAGTTTTTATATGATTCATTTTTACATGAATCTGGTATTATCACTATAGCTAGATTTGAAAATTCTTAAAATGTAGAAGAGAAGAGCCCATTGGTACTTCATAAATAAAAGTATAGCTATTGAAAAAGTTCAAATATTATGATGATGCTAAATTTTATTCAACTGATAGTTGACAATGCATTGACAGCATTGATTAATATAGTTAATTAATCATCAATGGCCAAAGCTTTTCCAAGCCCAGAACCATAATTAGATCTAGATTTTGGAATTCCTAAACAATTTTCACAAGCTGGATCTAGTTTATTAATGGTTAACATCTATTTGCTATGTCAATGGTAAAGTGATTTCAGGTTTTCAGCAAACTGGCATAGCTGATAGGAGAAAGCTCCGTCAGTTAGGAAATTAACAAGTGGTTCAAAAATACCCAAACTGCAAGTGTATTTTATATATTAGAAATAATTTACTATCATATTTTATGGAGAATGAGATATCTGAAACTGTCCCATGCTAGGCTTGCTTCTGGTTGACTCTTTTTTATATTCCCTTCTCCTGCTTCAGTCAAGGACACTTATTATTCTGATGGGTCAGAGGACAGTTATTGAGGGGCCATATTTTATAAAACTGAACCCACCTTCACCCTTTCTTTTGTGCTTTCTTGCTTCAGACTTTGGCAGAGCCCAGCCCTCCAGAGACTTTTTCTCTTTCTCTAAATCATCATGGCTAGCTTGGGTACCTGGATGCAGCTTGAAAAGCTCTGGACATCCTTTCTCTGAATAACACATGGTATAGGCCTATTTCAAAATTCAGGGGGAAGTAAGAGGCCTGGATTACCTATTAAGTCTAAACTGCATGAGAACTTCTAGTGTCTACAATTCCCTCAGGAGTCCTGCAAGGAAAGGGAGCAAATGACTGGACAGAATTTGGTAATATCTATACCTGCCTACAATAACATTGTAATATCAAACTTCACACTGTATCTCTTAAATGCACTTCTCTGTGCTCGCAATTTTGATACCAAAGTTACTGTCAATCAGAAACACCCTCTGCATTACTTTAGCACCCTACATGTATATTTTGGTTTTTAAATTGATATTTGAGATAAATTGGAACTATCATAATAGTTAAGCTTTCATGCAGGAAATTTCTGTAACAAATCCTTTACATAGTTTAATACGCTCATTAAATAGTATTGTACTCTAAAGCACCTTCTCTAACCTTTTGTGGAATCTGGGCAAGGGCTGATGCAATCATATTAGCTCTTTCTTCTGTTATGTTATTGACCATTGACCCCAGAGTAAACACCACAATACCATTTTCTTCAGAGCTCTGTGTGAATTCTTCCATTTCCTGTGAAAAAAACAATTTGTTCCATCACAAAAAAAGTAACAACAGCACAGTAAATACTATTAAAAGGATTGCTACAAACTAGAGAGAAAACCAAGTATTATCAGGGATGATTGGTGTAGTGCCTATTTTTTTTAAATTGTGGTAAAATACACATGACATAAAGTTCACCATTATAACCATTCTTAAGTTTACATTTCAGTAGTATATATATTTTCATTATTATGCAATCTGTATCCAGAACTTTTCCACCTTGCAAATTGGAGCAGTATTTATTATACTGTAACTTTCCATTTCCCCCATTTACTAGTCCCTTACAACTATCATTTTACTTTCTGTTTCTATGAATTTAACTAGTCTCCATACCTTACATAAGGGGAATCATACAGTATTTGTCTTTTTGTGAGTGACCTATTTCACTTAACAAAGTGTCCTTAAGATTCAGCTATGATATAGCATGTGTTAGAATTTCTTTCAGTTTTAAGGCTGAGTAATAGTCCTCTACAAATATCCTGAATTGCCAGAAAGACAAACAAGTACTTCCTAGAGCAAATGAAGCCTGAAATACTGCTGGAGGCAAAAATGACAAAATTGGTGCTCTCATTCTTCAGGCACATCATGAGGAAGCAGGGGGCTTTGGAAAAGACATTAATGCTGAGAAAAAAAGAAGGCGGCAGGAAAGAGAAAGATCAAATATGAGATGGGCTGACTGCATAAAAGAAACCACAGGCTTGAGTCGAAAGGAGCTGAGTAGGGCTGCTGCGGCTAGGACTTTGTGAACATCATTCATAAGGTTGTCAGGAGTTGGAGGTGACTCACAAGTACATAACACACAATATTGCATGGTGTGTAAACATCATATTTTGTTTATTGATTCATCCATTCATGTGCCCTTGAGTTGCTTCCATCTTTTGGCTCTTGTAAATAGTATTACTACGAAGATAGATGTGAAAATATTTCCCCAGGATCCTAATGTCATTGTTTTGGATATATACCCAGAAGTGGAATGGCTGAACCAAATGGTAATTCTGTTTTTAATTTTTTGAGGAAACTCTATTTTGTTTTTATCGGTGACTATTTTTAACAGACCGAATCCCTCAGTTCCTTTGGAGTATATGATTCATATGAGCTTGAATTTCTCTTTATATTCATGCAAATGTGTGTGTATATGTGTGTGTTTGTGTATAAGCAAGAAAGGAGTAGAGCCAGTTCACAGTGTTGAACAGGAAATGCTCTTAGACAATATTATATCCAGACTCTTCATTTATAATGTTATTAATGGCCAATATTCTTGGAATGAGGCTGCATGTCGGGATCTTAACTCATCATAAATTTTTTATTGTTATAGTTCTACTAAATGTATTTATTTCCAGCAGGTTTTCTGGAGAATTATTTTAGTTTAGTCATTAGTATTTTATTTCTTTGACTATGAGTAATAAGAAAAAGTTTATTATTATTAGGATGACTTTATATCTTTCTTTTCTCAGCTCTATAATAACTTATACCTTACCTTAACCTTTGTCAGAGTTTCCCAAGCTCTCCCCTAAATCACTTAAAAAATTTATTAAAGTATAGTTGGTATACTACATTATTTTAATTTCAGGTGTTCAATGTACAACATAGTGATTTGACATTTATTTATCACATTATCATGTGATAACCATGATGAATCATGTCACTAAACAAAGGTGGGTTTTTAACTATATTCTGTATGCTGTATATTACATTCACATGACTTATTTATGACTAGAAGTTTGTTCCTCTTATTTCTCTTCACTTTTTTCCTCCATTTCCCCTCCCTCTCTTCTCTGGCAACCATTATTTTGCTCTTTGTATTTATGAGTCTGTTCAGCTTTGTTGTTATTGTTGTCGTTTTAGATTATACAAATAAATGAAATCATATGATATTTTTCTTTTTCTGTTTGATTTATTTAACATAGCATAATACCCCCTAGGTTCATTTATATTATTGCACTTGGCAAGATATCATTTTTTTTGTAATCTATTGTATATGTATATATATGTGTGTGTATGTGTGTGCATGTGTGTGTATATATATGTATATACACACACATATGTATATCACATCTATTTTATTCATTTTTCTATCAATGGAAACCTAAGTTGCTTCCATCTCTTAGCTATTGTAAACAATGTTGCAGTGGACATTAGGGTGCATATATCTTTCTGAATGAGTGGTTCTGTTTTTTTTCTAGTAAGTACCTAGAAGTAAAATTGCTGGGTAGTTCTGTTCTTAATTTTTCGAGGAGCCTCCATTCTGTTTTCCATGGTGGCTGCACCAATTTACAATTCTGCCACAGTACACAAGAGTTCCCTTTACTCCACGTTCCTTTTTTTAAAAAAATATTATTATTATTATTTTTTTAACACCTACAGCACCCAGTCTTCCTAGGTGGTCTTCCATTCAAGCATTAACCAGGCCCGACACTTAGCTTCGGAGATCAGATGCCTTTTACTCCACGTTCTTGCCAACACTTTTTATTTGCTAACTTTTTGATAATAGCCATTCTGACAGGAGTGAGGTGCTATCTCATTGTGGTTTTAAGTTGCATTTCCCTGATACTTAGTGATGCTGAGCATCTTTTCATATGTCTGTTGGCCATCTGTATGTCTTTGGAGAAATGTCTCTTTAGATCCTTTGCCCACTTTTTAATCAGATTGTCTTTTTCTTTATGTTGGGTTGTATGAGTTCCATATATATTTTGCATATTAACCCTTTATGGGAAATATCATTTGCATACAACTTCTCCCATTCAGTAGATTGTTTTTCATTTTGTTGATTTTTTTCTTCACTGAGCAGGAGCTTTTTACTTTAATGTAGTTCATTTACTTATTTTTGATTTTGTTGCCTTTGCCCAAGGAGACATATCCAAAATAAAATCACTAAGACCAGTGTCAAAAGTTTATTGCCTGTGTTTTCTTTTGGGAGTTTTATGATTTCTGGTCTTACATTTAAGTCTCACAAATAAATGGAAAGATATACTGTGTCCATGGATTTGAAGGATTAACTTTGTTAAAATGTCTACACTGCCCAAAACAATCCACAGATTCAATGTAATCCCTATTGAACTTCTAATGCTATTTTTTTGTTGAGAATATTTGA
>NW_006439231.1:414880-415488 GCF_000325575.1 Pteropus alecto | reverse complement strand
TTGTAATTTTCTGTTTTTATAGTGTCTTTGATTTTTCTGTCAGGGTATTGCTGGCTGGCTTCATAAAACGAGTGTTATTTCCTCTTCAATTTTTAAAAAAATATTTTGAGAAGGATAGGTATTAATTGTTTGGTAGAATTAAATATTAATAAAATAAACCCATAAAATCATCTGGTCTTGGACTTTTGTTTGTTGGGAGTTCATTACTGCTTCATTTTTTTTTTGCTAGGAATTGACCTGTTTAGATTTTTGTTTCTTCCTGGTTTAGTCTTGGAAGGTTGTATGTTTCTTGAAATTTATTTCTTTTAGGTTATCTACTTTGTTGGCATAAAATTGTTTATAATATTCTTTTATGATCCTTTGTGTTCCTATAATGTTGGTTACAACTTCTGTTCTGTTATTTATAATTTTATTTATTTGGGCTTTCTTTTTTTTTTTCTATGAGTCTGGCTAAAGGTTTATCAATTTTGTTTATCTTTTCAAAAGCAACTCTTATTTTCATTGGTCTTTTTGTTTTGTTTTGTTTTGTTTTAGTCTCTATTTTCGCTCTGATCTTTATTATTTCTTTTTTCCCACTTATTGGGGCTTTTATTTATTTTTCTTTTCTT
>NW_006439231.1:412770-414807 GCF_000325575.1 Pteropus alecto | reverse complement strand
TTATTTAAAGTAGGCCTGTATTACTATGAATTTCCCTCTTAGAACTGCTATTGCTGCATTACATAAATTTTGGAAAGTTGTGTTTTTATTTTCATTTGTCTCCATGTAGTTTTTTGTAGTTCTGTTTGATTTCCAATTTGACTTATTCATTGTTTAGTAGAATCTTGTTTAGTTTCCACATACTTGGGTTTTTTAGTTATTTTCTTATAATTAATTTCTAATTTCATACCGTTGCTGTCAGAAAATATGCTTGATAGCGTTTAAATCTTCTTGAATTTATTGAGACTTGTTTTGTGACCTAACATGTGATCTATTCTAAAGAATGTTTCATGTGCAATTTTTGGATAAAATGTTCTAATGCATCTGGTTAAAGTGATGTTTAAGGCCATTGTTTCCTTATTGATTTTTCTGTCTGGATAATCTATCCTTTGATGTAAGTTGGGTGTTAAGAGTCCTCTACTATTATTGTGAACTGTCAACTTCTCCCTTTATGTCTGTTAATATTTGCTTTATATATTTAGGTGATCCTATATTGAGTATATAGATATTTACAAATGTTATATCCTCTTCTTGCATTGACCCCTTTATCATTAAGTAATAGCCTTCTTTGTCTTTTTTTACAGTCTTTGTTTTAAAGTCTATTTTGTCTGATATGAGTATTGCTATCTCATTTTTATTTGCATGGTACATCTTTCTCCAGCCCTTCACTCTCAGTCTGTGTGTGTCTTTTGATCTGAGGTGAGTCTCTTGTAGGCAGCATATAGATAGGTCTTTTTTTTTTTAATTTAATTTTAAAAAAACTTTTTTTATCCATTTAGTCACACTCTATCTTTTTATTAGAGTAGTTAGTCCATTTTTATTTAAAGTAATTATTGATAAGAATTACCTATTGCCATTTTATTAATTGTTTTTTTGGTTGTTTTTTTCTAGTTCTTTATTCTTTTTCTTTTTTATCTCTCCTCTAGGTTTTCTGGTTTTGTTTAATGTTTTTTGTTTGTTTGTTTCTTTCTCTTTATTTTGTAGGTATTTTTTGTAGGTTGTGGTTTGTGGTTACCAGGGTTCACATGTATCAATCTATATCTATAATATTTTATTTTAAGCTGTTATACATTTATGTTAGAAGGCATTCAGAAGAGCTGCATTTATACTCACCTCTCCATGTTTTATGTTTTTGGCATCATATTTACATTTTTTGTTGTTGTGTATCCTCTAAATACTTATCATAGTTGTAGTTAATTTGCTACCTTTGTCTTTTAAACCTTCATACTATCTTTTTAAATAGCTTATCCATTGTGTTTATTATATATTTGATTTACCAATGAGATTTTAAAATTTTATATATTTCATTATTTCTGGTTATGGCCTTTCTGTTCTGCTGAAAGAAGTCCTTTTAATATTTCTTGTAAAGCTGGTTTATTGGTAATGAACTCCTTTAATTTTGCTTGTTTGGAAAATTATCTCTCCTTCAGTTCTGAATGAACCTTGCCTGATAGAGTATTCTAGGTTGTAGGTTCTATCCTTTTAGCACTTTAAATATATTCTGTATTACCTTCTGGCCTGTAACATTTCTTCTGAGAAATTAGCTGATAGCTTTATGATGTTGTCCTTGTATGTGACTAGTTGTTTTCCCCTTGCTGCCTTCAAGATTCTCTCTTTATTTTTTGCTCTTTTAATTATAATATATCTTGGTGTGGATCTTTCAGTTCATCTTGTTTGGAACTCTCTGATCTTCTTAGACCTAGATATCTGTTTCCTTCCTCAGGTTAGGAAAATTTCCAGCCATTATATCCTCAAATAGGTTTTGCCCTTTTCTCACTCTTTTTTACTTCTGGGACTCCTGTAATGCAAACGTTAGTTCATCTGATGTTCCAGAGATCTCTTAAACTATTCTCGTTTTTTAAAATTCTTTATTTTTCTTCTGTTCTGATTTTGTGATTTTTACTATTTTTTCTTCCAAGTCACTAATCTATTTTTCCCTATTATTTAATCTGCTGTAGACTCCCTTCAGTATATATATATACAATATATATATATACA
>NW_006439231.1:377272-412751 GCF_000325575.1 Pteropus alecto | reverse complement strand
TTTACCTCAGTTATTGTATTCTTCAGTTCTGATTGGTTCTTTTTTTCTTTTTTTCTTTTGTATTTTCTAACTCTTTGTTAATGTTTTCACTGTATTCCTCTATTCTTCTGTCACATTTAGTGAACATTCTTATGACCATTATACTGAATATTTTATCAGGCAAATTACTTATCTTTGTTTCTTTAGCATTTACCCCCCTACACTCACCCAGGGTTTTATTTGTACTTTCATTTGGAACACACTCCTTTGTCTCTTCATTTGTTTCACTTTCTGAATTTCTTTCTATAAATTAGATGAAACAGTAACCTCTCCTAAACTTGGTAGAGTGGCCTTAAATAGGAACAACCTCTGTGAAGGCTACATGTTCTGGGTAGCTTTGGCAGGCTGGTTAGAGCCAAAGTGGTTGCTCGAGGCACTAGGGGTGCCCTAGCAGGTAGGCTAGTCAGAGTTGGGGCAGACATGGGCCAGGTTTCCCAGAGTGCACAGCTCCAGGGACACCTTGGCTGGTGAGGTTTGGAGCAGCCAGGGGCACGTGGCTACAGTGATGCAATGGCAGCTTGGCTGCTAGAGCCTGGAGTAGGTATGGGGCAGGTGGCCTAGGGCATGCTGTGGTGGCCTTGGAGGTTGACTAGAGCACTTGAACCATATTCCCGCCCATGTTGTCTATGTGCAGAGGGAACATACAAAATGGGGCTCATTGGCACCTCCAGTCTCAAAGAATTCTCACAGAGTCTGGAGAGTTCTTGTGGTTCCCCAACCTTTTCTATGCAGTCCCTCTCTATCTTATTTGTTGTGCAGAAGCAACAAATAAGATAGAGAGGAACTGCATAGGGTTCAATCAACTAAGGGTTCAATCAACCCTTAGTTGTTCTCTAGGAGAAATTGCTCTACATGTAGGTGTATAGTCAATGTGTTCATGGGAAGGTGTGAATTCAGGATCTCATGCCAACATCTTAGATCCCTCTCCTTAAATCTCTTTTTATAGGCTGGTGAATCAATGTAACTAATGAATCTGGTATTAATGTCTTGAATTTCTATGAACTAGCCCCAAGATTCTTATTTATAATCCAGAAATGTACTTATATAGTTAGAGTGACCATATTTCTGATTTGTTTATATGTGCCACCTTTTGCTGTAAAATTATATTACAAAATGGATGTCCTAGTAGAATGTGCTATGTATAACTGGCTCTGAGGGGCCCTCATCATCACCTCACCGAGTCCCCCAGGGAGCACCAGCTCCACAGTGAGTTATAGCTGGGCTTTCTATAGCAAAGATCTGGTCACCCTCTTGAGCAGCTTAGTCCAAACTATATAAAGTTCCTGGTGAAGTTATGTTCACCTGGAATTGTTTCAGAATTATTTTGACTTGTGGTCCCTGATCCTTGTCAGGTTTCAAATTTTATTACTTTCTGTACTAGAAAAATTCCTGATTGCTCAATGTACTTTCTACACCAACCCTCACCCAACGTCCCCCCCCCCGCCGCCCCCCGCAAAATAAATATGTTAAGAGCCAAAAGTTTCATGAATATCAGTCCAAACCTCATATTCGTCTCCCCCATCCCGACTGGTCCTTTTGTTTTAAATTGTCTTTTTTTTCTTTCTCGCTAGAACATAATGACTTAACCCTCTAAAAAATTTTTACTTTCTTATCCTAACCATTTCATGCTTTTTTTCTTTAACAAAATTGAGATATAATTGGCATATAACATTTTTTTAAGTTTAAGGTGTTTGTACTGAGTTGATTTATTTATATATTGCAACAAAATTATTAGCATTAGCAAACACCTCCCATAGGCCATATAATTATCTTTTTCATATATATATATGTGTGTGTTATGAGAACATTTAAGATCTAGTCTCTAGAAACTTTCAAGTATATAATATTGTTGACTATAATCACTAGGCTGTGCATTTTATCTCTAGAACTTAATCATTTCACATTGCAAGTTTGTACTCTTTGACTAACATTTTCTTAATTTCCTCAACCCCTTTTTACAAGACCATGGTAACCACCATTCTACCCTCTGTTTCTATGAGTTTGCCTTTTTTAGTTTCCACATATAAGTGATATCATATATTATTTGTCTTTCAGTGTGACTTATCTCACTTAGCATAATACTGTAAAGGTCCATCTATGTTGTCCCAAATGGCAAAATTCTCTTCTTTCTCATTGTTGAATAATATTCTCGTGTGTGTGTATGTGTGTGTATGTGTGTGTATGTGTGTGTGTGGTGTATTTCACATCTTCTTTATCCATTCATCTGTTGACAGACAAATTGTTTCCATTTATTGGCAATTGTGAATAATGCTGCAATAAACATGGTATTGTGTATATATTTTTGATATCCTGTTTTTCTTACCTTTGGATAGACACCCAAAAGTGAGTTTATTGGATCATATGGTAGCTCTATTTTTAATTTCTTGAGGAACCTTCATACTGATTTCCATAATAGCTGCACCAAATTTACACTCCTACCAACATCGCACAAGGATTCTTGTAGATCACTGAATTTCCTTAAAACAGCTATTTTGATTTTTTTTTAAATCAGGTAAATCATCTCTTTTTTTTTAATCAGGTAAATGCATCTGTATTAGGTTACTAGAGGATTGTTGTAACATTTGCTGATTTCACATTTTCTTGCATTTTCATGTTCTTTGGAATTTTGTGTTGCTTTTTTTGCATTTGAATGAGCAGTCACCTACTTCAATCTCTACTACTTTCAGGGTTGAAATGCCTTTTGTCAGTTCTGCTATAGATAAGGCTTTCTCAGACCTTGTACGAACATATCTGTTCCATGCTTCTTGCTCCTTCTTACAGAATTCTTTAGCCTGTATGTCTTTTCTACATCCTACAGAACACCAGGCTATATGCTGATAGCCTCCTTTTTGTTTTCCTGAAGGTGGTGCTACAGCTCAAGTTCCCCGCCAGCAAACACTTGCCTGCTTTCTACTCATGCTCCCTAGACTTCTATCAAATCTTGCTCTTTCTGCTGTCCTTGGGGCGTGTACAGAGAGCTGGCAACAGGGGGAAAGAAGTGTGGGTTTGAAACACAGTGCACTGTTGGTGCCCACAGGCCAGTTGGGAAGATCTGCAGGAGAAGTTTTCTTCATGGTTTGTTGTCAGGTTTCTTCATGGAGTCCAGAATGCAGTCGGGAAAAACCATGTCACTTTAATGCCCCTCCTGGGAATCTTATATGCCACTCTTTTAATCTGCCCCCTTCCACCAGTCACTGAGCTCTTAATTTAGTAATTGAATGCTGTGTGAGAGAATGAGCCCTTTAGAAGCATCCTGTATAGCTGGGGAAGCTGGGCAACTCCTCGCTGGCTCTCACTTTCTCCTGCAGGAGAAATCAGGTCTTTTAGCCCTAAACGGTGCTGCCTTAGAGGAAGCGTGATGCTGGCAAAGTCAAGCTTTCATCTTACCCACACGAATGCATTCACACTTCTTTGGAAACCTGGACCTCCACAAAGGCTCTCTGATCCATAGGTGACTGCCCAAGTCATAGTACTGTAGGTGCTCCTAGACTGAAGCCATGAGGGGCTAGAACCAATTAATAATCTCCTGTAGGTATCACAACCAGTACTGGAGTCTTTCTGCCTATTACCTAGTGCACAGGTGGGAAAGACTTTTTCTGGGTCCCTTGGCATATGATACTGGATTCCCAAACTTTCACAGAGGTACTTTTGTTCATGGATAGATGCCAAATTTTTGTTGTTGAAGAGGGACAAAAACAAAGATGTTTATGCTTACTTATGCCTGATTGAGTCATCACTCCTGAGGTATTATGATCCACTCCCATGGGATGTTCTCTAGCAGTATAGTAGCATTATGTTTTTCCTTTACTGTAATATTTTTTCACATGGTTTTTATTACTTGCTTATATTCTAACTTTCCAAGTAGAACATCTGGCGTGTGGGCCAAAACTATGTCTATTCTGCTTCTCTGGATACCCTGAAATGTGCTAGTTACTTAAAAATTATTCTTTGGATTAATTGCTAATACATTCTTATGCATTGAATAATAAAGGCCTTAATTTAACTGATGCTATTTCCAAAGTCTCCCAAGTATAACACTTTATTCTGTAATGATAATGAAATTTGGGTTCTTGTAATAGATAGAAATATATGATTATCTAATTGGCAGGCCCTTTACCCAGATTCTCACCTCTCTATCATTGTGACCAGACATTCTAAATGAATAACACAGAATTATTCCTATTGAAAATGCAAAGTAAACAAAGCAAAACAGCCATGAATAGGTTTACCTTAGGCAGGGGTTTAGCGGGTTTGCAATGAAGTCCTCCAACATATTCAAAATGTGGCAAGAGTGGGTGTGGATATTCCATATCCCAATTAGTTCGAATGAGCCACATTTCAGCTTTCTTCATTGTTTCATACAATGTAGTGGGTCTTCCTGAAGGGAAAGGAAACAAATAAAAGGCAGAGAAAATGAGAATGTTGTAATAAGTATTTACCAGATAATTTTCTGAAAGGAATAATGCAATAATGTAGTCAAAGATGTTTAAAGTGTCTATTTGATAATACGATATACGTATTCAATGTACATGGTATATACATATATATATATATTTCATATATATAAACAACATACATATGACAAAACGTAAGTCTTTCTAAAATCACATCAGTACATTTGTAATCATAAAAAGTGATTAAAATTAATACATTCTAGAATTAAACATGCATTTGTTTACTCTCTAAGCTATAAAACTAACAGATGCAAATGTAAATAAAGATTTCAACTCCTCAATCAATTAACGCTACCATAACCGTGGAAATAGTTTTCTCTAGAGTACTTAGTCTAAATTCCATAATTTAGCAAGCTATTCTCTTGATCCTAGATTTTCAAAATAAACTATTAGATTTTGAGACTGTGGCTCAATTCCTTATGTTATTATTGCATTTGGTTCATGTTAGCAGCTTAATAATATTTGTACATTAATAAAAATGTTTGCAAATAACAGCAGGAAAATTTTCATAAAGTATGGTAATATATGTGCTCACTCTTAATTTTGGTCATTTTGTCTTTAATAAAGGAACAGTTTTTATAAAATATACTTTAATTGCTTATATATCCACTCTTTGACAAAATCTTAGGTCTTTAAACAGATTAGTTGTACTTAGTGAAGGAATGTGAAATAGAAAGCTTAAATTATAGGTTTTTGAGTCTGGAATTAAGTCACTATATCTCTCTAATGTGAAGGAATCCCTCAGGTACTATGGCAAAATAGTTTAGTTTTTAAATAAAACTAAACTACACAAGAGGAAACAATTCCTCAATGATCCTATAATTTGAGCATTTCCATAATATTTATGAGACTGAGAAATCATTTTATAATTTTACTTCATTTCACTTATAAAAGATAAATTTCTCTGATTTAATATTTATACAGACTTGCCTTCCAAGGCACTAGGAAAGTAACAACTTCATGCTAATACCTAAAAACATGACTTACCTAGTACTTTGCTGTAAAACTGATTCCACTTCTTCTCATCAAGTGCTTGAAACCAGAAGTCAAAATAAAGCACATATAACATATTTTTTACCCTCTCCATGAATGTCATTTTATCTGTTAATTGTGACATGGTAACGGGTACGTAGGATGGAGGGAGTGGAAGTTCTCCAATATGCTTTTCAAATGCAAAGCCAAAAGAGAAGCGGAGACTGTATACTAAAGGTATTTTAAGCATCTCAGCCAGTAGCTCACCACAAGGTCCAATGGCATCAGCAAGAACGACATCAAACCTTGATTCTTGTAGTTTTGTCATAAGTTTCTTGTTCAAAACGGTATCTTCACAGAGCTTTCTAAGAGACTCATAATATTCATTAAGTAATTCTTGCATTTGTAAAAGATATGTCCAAAATGTCTCTTTTGGCATATCATATATCCATTTATTGAGCGTATTCTTTAAAAGATGCAAAAAATGATCTTTTTCAAAAGATGTAGGATAAATCTCAAATTTAATAGCAGATGATTCATTGGGATTAATAAGAATGGAAACTGAAGATGTCAGAACAACCACTTCATGACCTCTCTGGACAAGTTCATCCAGGATTACCTTTATATTGATCCAATGGCTATATTCTGTGGGCCACACCAGCACCTTTCCACAACTCCTTGGGCTAAAATAACAACTCAGCTGTAGCAGCAGAAGAACTGAAACCCATTTCTTAGACATCCTGGTGGATTGCAAAGCTTCTTTTCAAATTGCTATTTCTTTCAAAGTTTATGCTTATATTCAAGGAGAAATCAATCAGAAAGTTAAAATGTGACTTTCAAAGTAAATATATGAGTACTCAGAGTATTTTTTATGACAAGTAGAAAAAACAAAATAGATGACCTCTTTTTTTATACAAACATGTTTAAAGTCAGTAAGTGCTATCATTCAGCTAAGAGTTGACCTTTCATGTGCAGTACCCCTGTATTGTGTAATTATAGACACATGACAGAACTATAGGAAATGAGAGGTGACTGTGCCTGTGTTATCTTTCCCTGAAGCAATAGAGATGAAGCTCTTATACAACTGACTTGGAATTTCCTGGATAATGGCTTAAAATATTTTATTAAAAAAAAAACAACAACAAACTATTGACCTATAATTCACACACTATTCAATTGATGAGTTTAAAATGTACAAATCAATGGTTCATAGTATTGTCACAGAATTGTGCTGCCACTGTGATGCTCATATGAAGAGCATGTTTATACCCCAATAGAAACATTTACCCTTTATATGGAACTCTCTAACCTCTGACTTCTCAAGCCCTATCCAATCATTAATCTAGTTTGTATCTCTATAGAAATAGAGCATTTCCTGTAAATAGAATTATGGAATATGTGGTCTTTCATGACTAGTTTCTTTCAAATAGCATAATATTTTAAAGAGACGTTTATATCGTAGCATATATCAAACTTTATTCCTTTTTATTGCCATATAATATTGCATTATACGAATATACCACATTTTGTTTATTCATACATCATTTGATAGACAGTTTTCCCTAAATTTTTGGCTATTATGAATAATGTTTTTTTTAACATTCATGTGCAAATTGTGAGTGAACATACTTTCCTTTCTCTTGGGTATATACCTAGAAGTAGAACTACTTCATCATATGATAACTCTGTTTAATCACTGAGAAATTGGCAGGTTTTCCAAAGTGGCTGCACCATTTTCCATTTTTTTCCACTATATGATGGTTTCAATTTTTTCATATCTCTGCCAACACATATTATTATTTTCCTCTTTGATTATAGCCAAGCTATTGAGGACAAAATCATATCTCACTGTGGTTTTTACTTACCATTCTCTGGTGCCTAATGATGTTAAGTAATTTTACATATTCTTGTTGACCATTTATGTATCTTTCTTGGAGAAATGTCTATTCAGGAAGTATTTCTGGGCAAAATACGTGGGTCAGTAAATGTTGTGATTGCCTCCACCCATGACCACATTAAAATTACAACTAAATTATAGCTTAATCAACCTAGAGAACCATCTGAAGACTAGCTGAGCAGAACCCTTATAACTAAGGATTTAAAGAAGAAGACACATTCAGACTGGTAGGAGGGGCAGAGATGCAAAATGGGCTGGTCCCACACTTGCGTGTGGAAGTAGAGCACTGGGAGGGATATCTCCGTGAAGAGCAAAGGGCCCTAGACCCACAACAAACTCTCCAGCCCAGGGTTCCAGTACCAGAAAGAGGAGTCCCCACAATATCTGGCTGTGAAAATCCATGGAAATTCCATCCGTTGGGGTGAGATGAAAGGTTGCTGGAAACCCATTGTCCTCTTAAAGAGCCTGAGCACAAACTCTCACTTTCAAGCACTCACAGTGGGCTCTGACAGAGGGATGGAGAATAAGGAAACACCAGAGATATACAGGAAAAGACTGAGTTGTGTGGCTTCAGGATGAGGGTTGGAGGGACAGCTGCCATTTATTCCTGTGTTGAACTCTCCTCCCACATGGCCAAATCTGCATCTGCTTTGGCCTGATGAGCTCTGCTTGCTCTACTCTGGTACCTCCCTGGGACCTCGCCCCACCCAACTCTCTCACTGCTAGAGGCACTTACCACAGCTAGGCAACCAGACCTGCTCTGAACACCGCTGAAAGCTCTTTCAAAGCAAAAAGCTAACTTCAGCTTGCATACCTTCAAAGATACTTTCAGAAGTGGGCAACCAGCCCTGGCCCAAACAGCAGTCTTTCCTGGGAAAATCTTGAGAGTCTGTGGGCCAGAGGCATGCAGTGGGTGGCCTTGGTGTACTCTGAGACTTTGGTGAGTGGCCACAGTCTCAGCCCTGGTACCAAACCTGAATCTGCATTAACCTGGTGAACACTACCCACTCCATCCTGGTGACTCACTGGAATAATGCCTCACTGAACTCACCTACTGCCCTAGTCTCTTTTAATTGCTGAGCCTTATGGGGAGCTAGTAGGTGACCTCAGGTTTAGGGATACTCTGAATCTTTTGCTGAGCTGCCCCAGGTCCGGTACTGGTGACAGCCAGCCTTGGTTCACAAAGTGGCTTGCTCATGCACCTCCTGGTTCAACTCAGTCAGTGACTAAATGCAGGTAGCTCCTACTAGGTATCCCTTATCTGGTCACAGACAGCGACTGACCTTGGCTTGCATGAGAGCTCCTTCCAGACGGTCCCTGACCCAACACACCCAGGGGTCAGCTTCATACCACAGCAGAGCACTACCTGATTAGCCCCACAAGTGGTACACTCAAAGGGTGGTCTCAACAGGCACATGAGTCTACTGAGCCAAATCCTACTTCATGAGGTCAGCCCACATACAGAGGCTCATATGCTGTAGGTGTGGCCAAGCCTCACAGCCCATAACCCTGAGAGTCAATTCTAATAATCAAGGCTCAACAACAGCAGGAGGGCGCACACAGCCCACACAAGGAACACTCCTTGAGCACCCGGCACAGATAACTTAGGGAGACTGTGTCACTGGGACAGAGGACATCTACTACATAAGGCCACCTGGCCAAGTCTAGGAGATGTAGCAGCTCTACCTAATACATAGAAATGAACACAGAGAGGCAGCCAAAATGAGGAAACAAAGAAACATGTCCCAAATGAAAAAAATGAGAGAAAACTCCAGAAAAGAACTAAATGAAATATAGGCAAGTGACCTACCAGCTACAGAGTTTAAAGCACTGCTCAAGGATGCTCAAGAAACTTAGGGAGAACTTTAAGAAAGAGATAGCAAGCATAAGAAAGGACATAGAAACTATAAAAAAAAGACTACAGCAACAGAAGTGAAAAATACAATAACTGAAATAAAGACTACACCAGAAAGAATCAACAATAGATTAGATGAAGCAGAGGATTGAATCAGCTATTTGGAAGACATGGTAACAGAAAACGCCCAACTGGAACAGCAAAACAAACAAACAAACAAACAAACAAATAAATAAAATGAGGACAGTTTAAGAGACTTCTGGAATAATATCAAGCATACTAACATCTGCATCATAGGGGTAGCAGAGGAAAACAGAGAGCAAGGGATTGAGAACATATTTAAAGAAATAATGATAGAAAACTTTTTTTAACCTGGCAAGGGAAATAGACATGCAAGTTCAGGAAGTGCAGAGTCCCAAACAAGAGTGACCCAAACAGACCCACACCAAGATACATCATAATTAAAATGGCAAAGGCTAAAGACAAAGAGAATCCTAACAGAAGCCAGAGAAAGGCAGCTAGTTACTTACAAGGGTACTCCCGTGAAAAGGTCAGCTGATTTTTCAACAGAAATTTGCAGGCCAGAAGGGACTGGCAATAAATATTTAAAATGATGAAAAGAAAGGACTTATAACCAAGACTACTCTACCTAGTAAGGCTATCAATTAAAATGGAAGGTGAGATAAAGAGCTTCCTAGACAAGAAAAAGCTAAAGAAATTTATCACCAGCAAGCCAGTATTACAAGAAATGTCAAGGGGACTTCTGTAAAAAGAAGAGGGGGGAAAAAAACCATAAATATAAATAATAAAATGGCAATAACTATGTACCTATCAATAATCATTTTAAATGTAAATGGATTAAATGCTCTAATCAAAAGACATAGAATAGCTGAATGAATAAGAAAACAAGACTCATACATATGCTGTCCACAAGAGACTCTTTTCAGATCAAATGACACACACAAACTGAAAGTAGAGGGTTGGAAAAAGATATTTTGTGCAAATAGAAATGAAAAAAAATCTGGGTAGCAATATTTATATCAGACAAGATAGACTTTAAAACAAAGGCTATGATAAGAGATAAAGAAGGACACTACATAATGAAGATATAATCCGAATAAACATTTATATACCCAACATAGGAGCACCTATCTATATAAAGCAAATATTGATGGACAGAAAGGAAGACATCAACAGTAATATAGTCATAGTAGGGATTTTTAATACCCCATTATCACCAATGGTCAGATCTTCCAGATAGAAAATCAACAAGGAAATAGCAGCCTTAAAGGACACACTAGACCAGATAGATTTAATTGATATTTTTAGAGCATTTCACCCCAAAGCAGCAGAATATACATTCTTCTCATATGCACGTGAAATGTTTTTCAAGATAGCCCACATGTTAGGCCACAAAACAAGTCTCCACAAATTTAAGAACATTGAAATCATACCAATCATCTTCTCTGATCACAATGGTATGAAACTAGAAATCGATTACAAAAAGAAAGTGGAAAAATACACAGACATGTGAAGGCTAAATAACAGGCTGCTTAATAGCAAATGTGTTAACAATGAGTTCAAGGAAGAAATCAAAATATACCTTGAGACAAATGAAAATGAAACTCAATAGCTCAAAATCTGTGATACACAGTGAAAACAGTCCTGAGAGTGAAATTCATAACAATACAGGCCTACCTAGAGAAACAAGAAAAATCTCAAACAATCTAAACTTACACTTAAAAAAATTAGAAAAAAACCCCAAACAAACAGGAAACTAAGCCCAAAGTGAGTAGAAGAAATAAGTGATAAAATGAAAGTAGAAATAAATAAAATAGTATTAAAAAAATACACATGATAAGTAAATGCAAAAGCTGATTCTTTGAAAAGATAAACAAAATTGATAAACTTTTAATCAGACTCATCAAGAAAGAAAAGAGAGAACCCAAATAAATAAAATTAGAAATGAAAGAGAAATGACAATTGACATCACAGAAAAACAAAGCATTAAAAGAAAATGCTATGAGCAATTAATTATATGTCAACCAATCAGACAATCTGGAAGAAATGGATACATTCATGGAAACATACAATCTTCCAAGATGGAGTCAAGAAGAAGCAGACAATCTTTACCTGATTACTATTAATGAAATAAAACCAGTAATCAACAAACTCACAACAAACAAAAATTCAGGATTGTATGGCTTCACGGTTGAATTTTACTCAACATTCAAAGAAGAATTAACACTTATTCTCAACATATTCCAAAAAATTCAGGAGGGAAGGCTCCCAAGTGCATTTTATAGGGCCCCATTACCTTGATTCCTAAACCAGACAAAGGCATTAGAAAAACAGAAAATTATAATCCCTGATGAACATAGTTGCAAAAATTCTCAACAAAATATTAACAAACTGAATTCAGCAATGCATTAAAAAGATCATACACTATGGTCAAGTGGGATTTATTCCTGAGATGCAAGGATGGTTTATTATCCACAAATTAAATAATGTGATACACCACATAAACAAATTGAAAGATAAAAATCATATAATCATATCAATAGATGCAGAAAAATTGTTTGACAAAATCCAGCATCGATTTATAGTAAAAACACTAAGCAAAGTGGGAATAGAGGGCACATACTTTAACTTAATAAAGGCCATATATGACGAATCTACAGCTAACATCATAGTCAACAGGGACAAGCTAAAAGTATTTTCCTTAAGATCAAGAACAAGACACGGATGTCCACTTACACCATTTTTATTCAACATAGTATTGGAAGCCCTAGCTACAACAATCGGAGAAGAAAACAAAACAAAGGGCATCCAAATTAGAAAGGAAGAAGTAAACTTGTCATTATTTGCAGGTGACATGATACTATATATATATAAGAACCCTAAAGATTTCACCAAAAACCTGTCAGAACTGATAAGGAAAAAAAAATGGCATAGATGATAGAGGCTCTGTTCATTCCCCTGGTGACCAAATCAAAGCTGTGACAGAAACAAGGAGCAAACAGCAAGGAATCTAGATGGGATCTAAATGAACAAGCCATACAACTAGAAAGAAAACTAAGAAATCACCCTGCAATGGCAGAAGGTAGGACGGGGCATAAATGTGAGGCTGCCCGGTCCAGAGCAGCAGAGTGGGACAGAAGCCATAGCAGTGGCAGCGGCAGCTGCAGATATCTATTAAATGGGCAGACATAGCCCTTTAAGAGACTTTCACGGTAACAGATCAATTTGCTCTGAGCACCAGGGCCAGTTCAGCTGCGCAAGGGGCACCAAGGACTTTCAGAGAGCCACTGAGTTGTTGGAATGAGAGCCGAGGGGAGACTTGCTCTGTAGAGAAGTGCTGGAGGTATCCATTGTTCCTCTGTTGAGCCCTCCCCCTCCCAGTGTTTGAATTCAGAGCCTTCATAGCTGAGACATCATCAAACTGGAAAATAGAGGTCACTCTGCTCAGAGGAGTCCCTGAAACTCTGCTTCCTCCAACTCACAACCTCACCCCAAAAACACTCAAGAGTGTCCTTGCTTAGACAGGTGCTCCTTGCTGAGCAGTGCCTAGACTCACACTGGTGGCAGCTGGCCTCGGTTTCTGGTGTGGCCTTTTGAGGCAAATATGAGCACAACATCTGTGGATTACTTGCTGAATCTTAACAGGTGGCCTTGGAGAGGCACAAGCTGGGGCTAAATTTAGCCTGCAGCCAAACCCCTCTTAGGTTTGTGCCACTGGACACTTACCACACAGCCACACTAATAAGACCTGAGACTTAAGAGCTTTGCTTAGTGCATAGAAGCAGACACAGAAAGGTAGCCAAAATGGGAAGACAAAGAAGCAGAAACTATATGAGAGAACAGAACAGAGATCCAGAAATAATGGAGTCAAGCAATCTAACAGATGCAGAGTTCAAAACATTGGTTAGAAAGATGATCAATGAACTTAGAGGAAGTGTAGATAAATTCAGTGAGAACTTCAACAAAGAGATAAAAAAAACACATAAAAATGGAAATGGAAATTATGCAAGGGAACCAGTCAGAAATGAAGAACACATTAGCTGAAATGAGAAGTATATTAAATGGAATAAACAGAGTAAATAAAGAAGAGGATCAATTGACCTATACAGAGGATGGGAAAGCCAAGAGCACTAAATCAAAATGGCAAGAAAAAGAAGCCAAGACTATAATAATAATTTAAGGAGCCTATGGGACACTATTAAATGTAAAAACATTTGTGTCATGGGGTCCAGAAAGAAAACAAGATGTTGAAGAGCTATTTAAAGAAATAATGATGGAAAACTTCCCTAACCTGTTGAAGGAAATAGACATAAAACCCCAGGAAGCTCAGAGAGTCCCAAAAATCAGGAACCCAAAGAGGCCCACATGAAGACATATTATAAATAAAACACCAAAGGTTAAATACAAAAAGAGAATCTTAAAAGCAGCAAGAGAAAAGCAGTTAGTTACGTACAAGGGAGCACCCATAAGATTGGCAGCTGGTTTCTCAAAAGAAACCGTGAAGGACAGAAGGGTTTGGCACAAAATATTCGATGTGATAAAAACCCAGAATCTACAACCAAGAATATTTTATCTAGCAAAGCTATCATTTAGAGTTGAAGGACGGATAAAGAGCTTTCCAGACAAAAATAAGCTAAGAGAATTTATCACCACCAAGCCAGTATTACAGGAAATGTTGAAGGGACTTCTTTAAGAAGAAAAAACATGTATCAAAAACAGGAATAAAAAATGGTAATAACTACATTCTTATCAACAAGTATCTCAAATGGAAAAAAGTGAAGTGCCGCAACAAAAAGATAGAGTGGCTGAATGGACAAGAAAACAAGACCCCTATTTATGCTGCCTATGAGAGACTCACTTCAGATTATAAGACACAGTAAAAGAAAGGGGACGTAAAAAGATATTGCCTTGATGGACCTAGAGGGTATTGCACTGAATGAGATGGATTGGATAGAGAAAGACAAATATAGCATGAATTCACGTACATGTGATATCTAAAGAACAAAATAAACAACAACAACAGCAACAAAAGCAGAAATAAACTCATAGATACAGAGAATATTTAGAGAGAAACTAGATGGGAAGGAGTTGAGGGGGGACAAAAAAGGCAAAGGAATTAAAAGGTACAAATGGATAGTTGCAGAATAGACTTGGAAATGTAGAGTGTAGCATGGGGGAGATGGTTAATAATGTAATAAATATGTAAAGAGGAAGATGGGTACTGGATTTAGTGGGATGATCACTGCAAGTTATGTGAATCACTATGCTATACAACTGAAACTGATATATTACTATAATTGAAAAAAAAACTCATTGAATTGTACAATGTAAATACAAGCAACTAATTGTTTATTATATTTCAATAAAAATGAAAAAAAGTCTACCATCATGCTGGTAAAGAACCCAATGTTTGAGTCACTCGTTTCCATACTCCTCTTTATGCTGTTGACCCTTAATCTATTTCTCTTGCTGTTTGTTGAGATTGAGACCTTGTGTTATCCAAATGGCTACTTTTTAAAAACTAACTTTAAATTTTTTTCAATTACGGTTGTACAATATTATTAGTTTCAAGTGTTCAGCATAGTGATTAGACATTTATATAACTTATAAAGTGTTCACCCCAATAAATCTACTACACCATGTGATATCATACATAGTTATTACAATAATATGACTATATTTCAAATGACTTCTAAAAATCTCCACCTAAGTATGGCTTTGGTTCCTTGAAGTGAATAAATTCAAAAGAGAACACAACACATTTATCTTAAAAAAGCTGTCCTTCCAATTGTTTCCTATTTCAGTAAAAGCCATCAGTATCCAAATAAACATATAACTAATTTTGCAGAGTAGAGATTGGATTAAACATGGCAGTGTGAGAGATGTTCCTAGATCTCTTCCCTTGAAACAGCAATAAGCTGGTCACTTAAAACTCAACAAAAAACACCCAAACTGCATACCAGCACATCTGAGCATAGGATCTGCACATAAGAACTACCACAGGTCAGAACCCCAGCTGTTAGTGGGTGGACTGGGAGAAACAAAGAAGCTGTCTCTCGCAGCCAGAGCTCCCTGTGGGAGGAGGAGGAGAGAAGAAAGAGTGGTGAGTTCCCTGAACAGCCCTGCCTAAGAGTGCTGTGAGCTCCATGTGGACGGCAGCAGGGCCCAATGATCAGGGCAGAAGGCAGAGAAACAGGATGGGGACAGCAGAGAAACAACTGTTGATTTTTACCAGCCGCAGTTACAAAACCAAGGCTGAGCCACAGCCTCCAACCCCCAACCCAGAGGACTCCTCCCGCCGTACCCTCTGAGACGGAACTCCGTGGAGCCCCATGGGAATCTGAGCAAATGCTACCAAAACTGTCACTAACACTGACAGGAACTGACACTGAGGGTAGAGATCATGATTAAACATCTATAAAGGAAAAAAAAAAGACATTATTAAGACTTTATATAGAGCAGAGAGCCAAGAGGCTTAGATGCCATCTACTGGAAACCAAAAGAAAAACCCCTTATTTGCAACAGGCTAGGGACCATTATATAATAAATCTTTCTGGAAAAAAAAAAGCAGAGCACACTTCCATTAATGCCCAGGTGGAGAAATAGTCCATTAAACACCATGAACAACCAAGGTGACAGGCATCTCAGAAAGAAAGAGAAAAATCATTAGAAAATAAGCTTACAGACATAGAAATATGTGACTTAAATGACAGAGAATTTGGGATGGTACTTCTGAAAAAACTCAGTGAGATCCGAAACAAATCATATCAACAATTTTGGAATTGAAAAAAACAACTAGATGAGCAGAATGAGTTCTTTAGCAAGGAGATTGAAACCCTCAAAAAGAACCAAATAGACCTTCTGGAGATAAAGAACACACTGCAAGAGTTGAAAAATGAAATAACAAGCTTGGGAAATAGAATCGACCAAATGGAGGAAAGTATCAGTGATGTCAAAGACAGTAATTCAGAAATAAATCAGAAGCAAGAAGAGAGAAACTAAAGAATGAAAAAATGAAAGAGAAATACAAGAACTGGCTGATACCATCAGGAAAGGAAACATAAGAATATTGAGAATTCTCGAAGGTGAAGAAAAGGAGCAGGGATTAGAAAGCATTTTCAGACATAGTTGAGAATTTCACAAATCTAAGGAATGAGTTGGAACTTGGAATTCAAGGAGTCAATAGAACATCAATTATTTCAGGCCTTCACCAAGACACATCATATTAACATTATCAAAAATCAATGACAAAGACAGAATTCTCAGGGCAGCAAGGGAAAAGAAGATAAAAACTATAAAGAAAAACTCATTAGATTATTGTCAGACTTCTCAGCACAAACCCTATAAGACAGAAAGGAGTGGAATCAAATATTCAAACTATTAAATGAAAGGAACTACCAGCCAAAAATAATGTATCCAGCTAAGTTCTCCTTAGATATGAAGGAGAAATAACAACCTTTCCAGACATACAAAAATTGAGGGAATTCTCCACTACAAGGTCTTCACTACAGGAAATACTGAAAGAGGTCAGCTCACTTAAAACAAAATGAAAAAAAAAAAAAAAGCATAATTATAAGTAAGTTGACTAGCAGGCTGATAAAAGCAGAGGAGTGCAATCTTTACAATGCAAAGGGCATTATAAACTTACAATAAGAAGAGATTTGCTATAGCAAGATAGTAATGAACGTTCAGCATACATAGGGACAAATTGAGACAACAATGACTGAAAAAGAGAGGATTCAAAGATCCATATTCACAAAGGGGAATGGATATAAGGCACATGCAGAAGAAAATGGACAACTGTATATACACAACTATTCTTTTCATATTGTAATGGTAACGACAGGCCAAAGATTTAGAACCAAAGTATATAACATAAAACAAGAAGGACCAGAGGGAAAACCCACAAACGCCAACCAAAATAAAGAAAACAGAAACATGAGGACAAGGAAGCAATGGAAACATGAAACTACCAGAAAGCTAAAGATAAAATGGCTATAAGAAGATCTCATATTTCAATAATCACCCTAAATATAAAAGAACTCACCAATAAAAAAGCACAGAGTTGCAGATTGGGTCAAAAAACAAACCCCAACCATATGCTGCCTCCAGAAGACACATCTCAGTTCCAAAGACAAATATAGACTCAAAGTGAAAGAGTGGAAAATAATATTTCAAACAAATGGCATTCAGAGAAAAGTGGAGTAGCAGTACTAATATTGGACAAAATGGACTTCAAAATCAAAAAGGTAAAGAAAGATATTGAGGGACACTTCATAATGATAAAGGGAATCATGCACCAAGAAGACATAAAACTTATTAATATCTATGCTACCAATCATGGAGCCCCAAAATATGTAAAGCAATTACTAACAGAACTAAAGGGAGAAACAGAACATTCTCAACAATCGAGCACATACTGGGACACAGAGAAAGCCTCAACAAATATAAGAGGGTTGAAATCATACCAACCATATTCTCTGACCATAAGGCTTTCAACCTAGAGATCAACTGCAAAAAGAAATCGGGAAGAACCACAAATACATGGAGATTAAACAACATGCTACTGAAGAATAACTGGGTCAGAGAAGAAATAAAAAGAGAGATTAAGAGATACATAGAAACGAATGATAATAATAGTACAACATATCACAACTTTTAGGACATGGCAAATTTGGTCATAAGAGGAAAATTCATATCATCACAGGCCTACATCTAAAAACAAGAATGAGCCCAAATAAACAATCCAATGCTTCATCTTAAAAAACTAGAAAAGGAAGAGCAAAGAAGCCTAAAGTCAGCAGAAGGAAAGAAATAATCAAAATTAGAGCATAAATAAATAAAATTGAAAACAAAAAAAAAATAGAAAAAATAAATGCAAAAAAGAGCTGGTTCGTTGAGAAGGTTAATAAAATTGACCACCTCCTGGCTAGACTCATTAAAGAAAAAAGAGGAAGGACACAAATAAACAAAATCAGGGATGAAAGAGGGGAAATTACAACAGACACTGTAGAAATACAAAGGATCATACAAGAATACTATGAAAAAGTATATAACACCAAATTTAATAACCTCGAAGAAATGGACCAATATTTAGAAAAATACAATCTTCCTAGACTGAATCAAGAACTGGAAAATCTAAATAGACCTATCAGCGGTATGGAAATTGAAACAATGATCAAAAACCTACCAAAAAGTAAAAGTCCAGGACCAGATGGCTTCACCAGTGAATTCTACCAAACATTCAAAGAAGATTTAATACCTATTCTCCTCAAACTCTTCCAAAAAATTGAAGAGGAGGCAATACTTCTCAACTCATTTTATGAGCTCAATATTACCTTGATACCAAAACCTAGTAAAGACAAAAACTACAGACCACTCTTTCTCATGAACACAGATGCAAAAATTCTAAATAAGATACTAGCGAACCGAATACAGAAACATATTAAAAAGATTATACATCACGATCAAGTGGGCTTCATTCCAGAGGCACAGGGATGGTTCAACATACACAAAGTGATTAACGTGAGATACCATATAAACAAATGAAAAATAAAAATCATATGATCATATCAGTTGATGTAGAAAAAGCCTTCGACAAGACACAGCATCTATTTATAATCAAAACACTCAACAAAGGAAAGTACCTCAACATAATAAAGGCCATTCATGATAAACCCTCAGCCAACTTTATACTTAATGGCGAAAAACTAAAAAACTTTCTTGTAAGATCAGGAACGAGATAAGGCTGTCTGCTGTTGCCACTGTTATTTAATATAACATTGAAGGGCCTAGTGAGTGCAATCAAGAGAAGGATATAAAAGACATCCAAATAAGAAACGAAGAAGTCAAACTGTTACTATTTGCAGATGACATGATTCTCTATATAGAAAACCCTAAAGACTCCACAAGAACACTACTAGAAACAATAAGCAAATAAAGTACAGTCTCCGGATGCAAAATCAACATTCAAATCCATAGCGTTCCTATACTCTAATAACGAAGTGTCAGAAAAAGAAGTGGAAAAAATAATTCCTTTTGCAATTGCAACAGATTGAATAAAATACCTAGGAATAAATTTAACGAAATATGGGAAGGACCTATACAATGAAAACTACAAGATTCTATTAAAAGAAATCAAAGAAGATACAAAGAAATGGAAAGATATATTGTGTTCTTGGACTGGCAGAATCAACGTAGTTAAAATGACCTTATTACCTAAAGCATTATACAGATTTAATGTAATCCCCATCAAAATCCCATTGGCATTTTTTAAAGAAATAGAATAAAAAATCATCAGATTCGTATGGAAGCACAAAAGACCTGAATTGCCAAAGCTATCCTGAGAAAAAAGAACGAGGCTGGAGGTAGTACTCTGCCCAACTTCAAATAAAGCTACAAAATGTCGTAATCAAAATGGCATGATGTTGTCAGCAAAAAAGACACACAGACTGGTGGAACAGAATCAAGAGTCCAAATGTAAACTCATATTTATAAGGGCAAATAACTTTCGACAAAAGAGCCAAAAACATACAGTGGAGAAAGGAAAACCTCTTCAATAAATGGTGCTGAGAAAACTGGAAAGCCACCTGAAAAAGAATGAAGTTAGACTGTTGTCTATCACCATACACCAAAATTAACTCTAAATGGAATAAGGAAGAAATAGAATAAAAAAATATCAGGTTTGTATGGAAGCACAAAAGACCCCTAATAGCCAGAGCAATCCTGAGAAAAAAGAACAAGTCTGGACCTATCATTCTGCCCAACTTCAAATTATACTACAAAGCAACAACAATCGAATGGCATGGTATTGGCAAACAAACAAACAAGCAAACAAACAAACAGACACACAGACTAGTAGAACAGAATTGAGAGTCCAGAAGTAAACCCCCAATTATATGGGCAAATAATTTTCAACAAAGGAACGAAAAACATACAATAGAGAAAGGAAAACCTCTTTAATAAATGATGCTGGGAAAACTGGAAAGTCACATGCAAAAGAATGAAACTAGACTGTTGTCTATCACCACACACTAAAATTAACTCGAAATGGATTAAGAACCTGAATATCAGACCTGAAACAATAAAATGCATAGAATAAAACATAGGAACTAAACTCAAATACCTTGGACTTAAAGAGGATTTTATGAATTTGACCTCAAAAGCAAGGGAAGTAAAAGCTAAAATAAATGAATAGGGCTACATCAAACTAAAAAGCTTCTGCTCAGCAAAAGAAATTGTCAACAAGGTAAAGAGACAACCATCCGAATGGGAAAATATATTTGCAAGCAACACCTCCAATAAGGGGCTAACATCCAAAATATACAAAGAACTCATACGACTCAATAACAACAAAAAAACCAAATGATCTAATCAAAAAATGGGCAGAGGATCTGAACAGACATTTCTCCCCAGAGGACATACAAATAGCCAACAAATATATGAAAAGATGCTCAACCACGCTAGCTATTAGGGAAGTGCAAATCAAAACCACAATGAGATACCATCTCACACCTGTTAGAATGGCTGTAATCAACAAGACAAGTAATAACAAATGCTGGAGAGGATGTGGAGAAATAGAAACTCTCATAAACTGCTGGTGTGACTGTAAATTGGTACAGCAACTATGGAAAACAATATGGAGCTTCCTCGAAAAACCAAGAATTGATCTACTATATGATTCAATTATCCTCCTATTGAATATTTACCCCAAAGAATTGAAAACTCATATACATAAAGATATTTGCACACCATTGTTCATAGCAGCATTATTCACAGTGGTCAGGACATGGAAGCAACCAAAGTGCTGTATGATAGATAATTGGCTAAAGAAGCTGTGGTACATATATACAATGGAATATTACTCAGCCATAAGAAGAGATGAAATACTGCTGTTTGTGACAACATGGACGGACCTCAAGATAATCATACTAAGCGAAATAAGCCAGACAGAAAAAGTTGAAAATAACATGATATCACTTATATGCGGGATATAAACCTAAATGCAACAAAGGAACAGGACAAACAAACAGAGACTCATGGACATGGACTATAGACTAGTGGTTACCAGAAGGTAGAGTGTAGGGGAGGAGAGGGGAAGTAGACGGGGTAAAGAGGGTCAAATATAGGGGGGTAGAGGGTGGGTGAAGTGGGTAAAGGGGATCAAATATATGGTAGCTGAAGGAAAGTGGATTTTGAGTGGTAAGCATACAATAGAATATACAGATGTCAAATTATAATGTATGCCTGAAGATTATATAATTGTATTAACCAATGTTACCCCAATAAACTTAATTTAAAAAAATAAATTCCTTGGAGGGAAGCCCAAAAAAGGGTTTTCAAGTAGGCTTTAAAATTTTTCAATGTGCTAGTTTACAGCCAATAAATTATTAATAAATTAATCTAACTTTCTGTTAGGTATTTAGGATATTTTTCTCATACTTATTCTTTCTTATATTCTTAGGGCTAAAAAGGAATTTTAAAAAATGGGATAAATATAGTAATATGTTTAAAAGGCTACAAAACAGTTAAACTATTGTTATAATCACAGTAACATTTATAAGACAGTGATTCTCTGCCTTCCCACAAGAGTGTGACACTAATGCATGTCTTTAATTTAAGCTTCGGCATAGAAGTAAAATATAAATTTCTCTGTAAAGTAAAATTCTTTTGTAGATTGCTCACAGTTGTGCAAGTGGAGCACTGTAAAATCTGGGATTGGGGTCTTTCACATCATACTTTATGTGAATGTCACCCTCTACTGATGTGTCATGCATTCCTTTGTAACTACTTGTGGTCACCCTGCAATCACTGATTTTTCTCAGTTTAAGGCTAATAAAATTACCAGGGGAAAGATGATGCCATAAGTAAAAGTAGCCTGTTATTTTTTAGCTTCATCAATGTTAATAAAATATCTCTGAAGTCTCAGGAATTGGTGTTTTACTATTTTGATTTAGTTTCCTAAACAGATAATAATTGAATACAAAGAAATACATATATAGTATAAACACACTGATGCACACACACAAACACACATATGTACACATTAAAACTTACATACCTACCTGTTTGATTTGGATTCTTGATTTGACTGCCTTTCATTTCTTTTTGTTCTGTGTATTCAGTAACCGGCATAATTTTTTTTTCATCAGAGATATAAGCCGTGATTTGTATGCATGTTGCCAAAATGTCTATATTGATAATTGAGTTTGAAACAGAATGATCTTACCCTCTTTAAAACATGTCTGAGTTGTTTTTGTGAAATTGTATGCGTGTGTGAACGCAGGAGTGAGAAGATAAACATAAAAGCATGGCAGGATATTCATTACCTAGTGAGCCATGGAATATGTCATGTCTCTTACTGTACATTTATTTAGATATTGGTCCATTATTTCATGCAATAACCCTCTAGAGCTTGTCTGCAGGTATATCTTGGCTTGTAAGAAAAGCATATTCAGAGTCCTGAAATGAAATTTTAAACTTAAATATGCATCTTACCCTACAGAGAAATCAAGAACTCTCCTGGGAACACCATTTAACCTGCAACTTTCTACAGAAAGTATTCCTGTTTACCTACAACCCAAGCAAATGAATATCTGTTTCCTCACTTCCTATTGATAAAGATAGTTAAATATTATTCTATGTTTACCCATTATTCTCTTTTACTTCTCAATATCATTTCCTTCCAATATTTCTCGCAATCCACCTTAATTCTTCGATAACTTTGGAATGTGTTATACAATTTACTTTTTACTCCCATCTCCAGAAAAAAAAAACTTGCATCATGGTCACACACACACATAATTAACATTTGGGTATCTCAGTTCTGTGACTTCTAGTTTATGTTGATGACTCTCAATCTATTTCTAATGGTCACTGTTTAGACAGAAACCTTATATTATCCAGATGATTTTTAGAACTCTCCACACGAAAATTCCTTTGGCCCCTTAAAGTGAATTTGAAATTGAACTCATAATTGTCATCTCAAAAGTTTTTCCACTAATTGTTTCTTATTTCAGTAAAGGTAACTGCTATCTAAGAAGCCGTATGTGATTCTGTGTCTTCTGACAACACTTAACCTCTTCTTACCGAATCCTGTGGAGTCTGAGAGTTCTCATGAAAGCCCCTTTAACCTTCAGTCATAGTAAATGTCCTTATTCATAACTCCATCATGCATCTTAGGATGACTACAGCAGTCTCCTTAGTAACTTCTAAGGCTCTAGTTTCCTGTCCCTTCAATTTAGTACCCATACCACAGACACACTAAAATGTTTTAAATATACTGTTAAAGCACTTCATTCTTCATCTTAAAAATTAAAGTCCCCCAAACAGTAATATCACTTATGAGACACCTATGACTTAGAAAACTGATTTGGAGTAGCACACTGAAGATATCCAGTGGCCCATGTCTATAATGCAGGCTGTAAACTTTAAAGGAAAATCAGATTTTTTATCATAAGATACAAAAATCCTTCACTATAAGAGACTTACCTTAGATAATGGTTGGGCAGGTTTATAATGCAATCCTCCTACAAACTGAAAATTAAGTATGTATGGACGAGGAAATTCAAATCCCAATATGTACGCATTAGCCAAATTTCTGCTTTCCTCATAGTCTCACATAATGTAGTGGGTCTTCCTAAAGAACATAAAGTTGGGTAGAGGTCATTAACATATACGTTTGCATGAGAAAAGATGTACCACTAATTTCCTGATGTGCTATTAGTAAAAAATATATATGTATGGTCTTCTAGACTACTTATTATGTTTAGATATTAAAAGAAGGGAATTACAAGTAATAAGGAAGAAAGAATGGAGGAAGGAAAAGGAAAAAGGGTGGAAGGGGGAAGCAAGAAGGGAGATAAGAAAGAGAGAGGGAGAGAATATTTGGGTGATGAAAGAACAGTAATGTGTAAGATAAAACTACTTTTAATAAAATAAATTCTACAACATCAAATAGAAATGAATAAAAGTAAATTCACAAAAATAATTTCAATAAAAAATTTAACCACAACTCCAAGTGCCGATGAATTTAATACTCATTGTTTCCTTTCAATAAATTGGCACATGATAAATTAGCCCTATCATATCAGCCCCAAATGACCTCTTAATAGTTTTCTAATTTCCGGTCAGGAATGTTTATCTGCCTTCCAGCTTGTTATAGTTTCTGATTCACTAATATTGTTGAAAAACCTTACCAATATCAATTTATCTTATCTTCCCAAGTCAAATCTAATCCCTTCAATTTTTTTTGCCATTATTTTATTAGTAGAAAGTCTCTGAATAATTCATATGCAGTGCAACCCACTTTAAAAAGTGAAGTATACATTCTGCATTACCAATATCACATACTTATTTTAGTGTTACCTATAAATGATGTGTTTCTAAAGGACAGATTCTAAGTATTAATTTAGGAGATTTGTGGAGAAGAAAGAATGTTGGCAAATGACCAAGTCAACCATTTTTTTACACACAGAAAACATGTTTTGTATCTAAGTAAAGAAACACTCAGACACGATTCTCCTTTATTAAGGATCTAATCAAAATTGGTGATCATATATAACCCAGATTAGAAAGCTTCTTTTTAGTCATTATTTTGTAATTTTTGAGTATATGTCTGAGGTTATCTATCCAAGTGATAATGAAGAAGCATTCCACAAAGACCCTCAGGTTCAAATTGCCAGAGATTGGATGAAAACACCTACCTCACAGTTTCCACGTCAATATGTTTATGTCCTTCAAATATCTTGTTCCATTTGTGTAACATCCTGCCTTGATTACCAACTCCCTAGGTGAAATTATTGTGCATAACCATTTAGACCACATTTTCAGAAAGACCTAGCTTAAAGTATTCACTGAATTTCTATATTTGAAGTGGTGATGCATAATTAAAAATACAAAGCAAATCAAAAGTGGAGAGAATGACATTGAGCAAATTACTCAAAAGTAGGTAAATAATTTCATTCAATAAGACATTTTAAATGCCATACTGAGAAATTATGAAACAAAAATATGGAATTAAAATTTACCACCCACAGTAAAGTATGATGTAAATAAAATATAATTAATAAATTGGCTGAATTCTTAGAGGTAGCCTGAATTTATTAAGGCAAAATGCCTTAATGTAGGTGAGATAGGTGGAAATTTCAGTAAGAGACAATTACCAGTTTCTCAAAAGTGAGACAATTAACCAATTTCTTGGTTAATACCTAGCAACAAAATTTTTAGACTCCCTATGTGATTAATTTCTTTCCAAAGGGATGAGAGAAAACTAATATGTATAATTTTTGATTCACTGTTTAAAAATTAACACTTTTCAATCAATATATATATATTTATTTATAATTAAACAAAAATGTATATTTTTAGAGCTATTTTTGGATCACAGCAAAATTGCGGAGAAGGGTGAGATATTTCCCACATGGCCTTGTTTGGCAATTATGCATAAAGGTGCTATAAACATCCACATGCAAGTTTTTGTGCAGCCATAACCTTTCAATCCCTTTATGGAAATAGATATCAAGGAGCACAAAACTAGCCTCAACAAATTTAAGAAGACGGAAATCATACCAAGCATATTCTCCAACCATTCTCAATATTTTGAAACTGGAGATAAACTGCAAAATGAAAGTTGATAAATCCACAAATATATAAAGATTAAACAGCAAAGTGCTAAAGAATGACTGGGTCAATGGAAAAATAAAAGGAGAGATCAAGAGATACATAGAGACAAATGATAATAAAAATGCAACATGTCAAACTTTGGAAATAAAACAAAAGCAGCAATGAGAATATTTCATATAATCACAGGCTTATCTCAAGAAATAAGAGAGATCCCAAAAAAGCGACCTATCATTACATCTTAAAAAAAAAAAACTAGAAAAAGAACAAATTAAGCCCAAAGTCAGAACAAGGAAAAAAAATAATCAAAATTAGAGCAGAATTAAATGAAATTGAGAACAAAAAGACAATAGGAAAAATTAATGCCACGAAGAGCTGGTTCTTTAAAAAGATCAATAAAATTGACACTCCCTTGCTAGACTCACTAAGGAAAAAAGAGAAAGGACATGAATAAATAAAAACAGAAATTAAAGAGAAGTTATGACAAATGCCACTGAAATACAAGGTATCATACAAGAATATTAGAAAAAATAATATGTCACCTAATTCAATAACCTGGAAGAAATGAACAAGTCTTAAAAATATACAATCTTCCTAGACTGAATCAGAAGAACTGGAAAATCTAAAGAGACTGATCAACAATAAGGATATTGAAACAATCATCAAAAGCCTCTCAAAAAATAAAAGTCCAGAAACAGATGGTTTCATTAGTGAATTCTACAAACTTTTAATGATGACTTCATACCTATTCTTCTCAAAGTCTTCTGAAAAATTGAAGAAGTAGTTAGCAATACTTCCTAACTCATTTTATTGGGCCAACATTACTCTGATACCAAAATCTGGTAAAGAGAACACATAAAAGGGAAACTACAGACCATACCCCTGATGAATCCAGATGCACATATCTTAAATGAAATACTAGCAAATCAAATACGACAATACGTTAAAGGATTATACATCGTAATCATAAGGGGGTCATTCCAGGAGCACATATGCAAATCGATTAATGTGATACACCATATAAACAAAATAAAGAATAAGATAATATAATCGTATCAATAGATGCAGAAAAAGCATTTGACAAGAAACAGCATCCATTTATGATTAAAACGCTTAATAAAATGAGTATAGAAGAAAAGTACATCAATGTAATCAAGGCCATATATGACAAACCTTCAGCTAATATCATTTTTAAAGGTAAAAATTGAAAACCTTCCCTCTAAGATCAGGAACAAGACAAAGCTCTCTGCTATCACCACTCTTATTCAACATAGTGTTGGAAGTCCTATCTAGAGCAATGATACAAGAGAAAGAAATAACAGGCATCCAAATATGGAATGAAAAAGTCAAATAGTCACTTTTTGCATATGACATAATTCTCTATATAGAAAACCCTAAAGACTCACTCCCCCAAAAAACAAACCTATGAGAAACAATAAACAAATACAGTAAAGTTTCAAGATACAAAATCAACATGCAAAAATTCATCATGTTTCGATACACTAATAATGAATCGTTAGGAAAAAATGAGAAAAAAACATAATTTCATTTCAATAGCAACAAAAAGAATAAAATACCTAGGAATAAATCTAATGAAGCATGTGAAGGACCTATACACTGAAAACTATAAGACATTATTAAAAGAAATTGAAGAAGACACAAAGAAATGAAAAACTACTCCATGTTCCTGGGTTGGAAGAATCAACATATTTAAAATGACCTTATTACTCAAAGCAGTATACAGATTGAATGCAATCTCCTTCAAAATTCCAGTACATTTTTTTTAAAAGAAATAGAACAAAAACTAGTCAAATATATATGGAAACACAAAAGACCCTGAAAAGCCAAAGCAATCCTGATAAAAAAGACCAAGGCTGTAAATATCACTCTGCTTGACTTCAAGTTATACTACAAAGTGACAATAATCAAAACAGCATGCATGGTATTGGCAGAAAAACAGGCATGTAGACCAATAAAACGAAAGTGAGAATCTAGAAATAAACCCCATATACATGGACAAATAATTTTTGACAGAGGAGCCGAAAACATAAAGTGGGGAAAGAAAGTCTTCTTTAATGAATGGTGTGCTGAGAAAATTGGAAAGCCACATGCAAAGAAATAAAACTAGACTGCTATCTGTCACCATATACCAAAATTAATTCAAAATGGATCAAAAATCTAGATATAAGAACTGAAACAATAAATTGCATAAAAGAATACATAGGTACTAAACTCATGGACCTTGGATTTAGAGATGATTTTATGAATTTGACCCCAAAGGCAAAAGAAGTAAAAGCTAAAATAAATAAATGGGACTATGTCAAATTAAAAAGCTTCTACACAGCAAAATATGCCATCTATAAGACAAAGAGGCACCCGTCTGAATGGGAGAAGATATTTTCAAACAATGCCTTCGATAAGGACCTAACATCCAAAATATAGTAAAAACTCATACAATTTAACAATAAAATAAACAAACAATCCAATTAAAAAATGATCAGAGGACCTGGCCAGACACTTCTCTTAAGAAGGCATACAAATGGCCGACATATGAAAAGATGCTCAACTTGACTAGCTATTAGGGAAATGCAAATCAAAACTACAATGAGATATCATCTCGCACCTTTTAGAATGACTATTACCAATAGCACAAGTAATAACAAGTGTTGGAGAGGCTGTGGGGAAAAATAAAAACTCTTATATACTGACAGTGGGAATGTAAATTGGTGCACTCACTATGGAAAACAGTATGGAGTTTCCTCAAACAATTAAAAATAGAGTTATATGACCCAGCAATCCTTCTTCTGGGGAATTTCAAAAAATTTGAAAACTCATTCGTAAAGATATATACATCTGGGTGTTCAGAGCAGCATTATTTATGGTGGCCAAGACGTAGAAACGACTGAGGTGCCCTTCGATAGATAATTAAGTAAATAAGATGCGGTACATACATATAATGAAATCTCGGCCATAGGGAATATGCTCAGTATCATTGCAATAACTACATATGGTGTCAGTACTGTTGTGTCCAGAATAACCAGACCCAACTTGAGTGCTCTTAACCAGGAGACAGTTTATTAGCCGGCGGCTGTCCTTGCTCCTTTGCAGCCTCGAAATGCCAAGATACAAGGTTTTTAAGCCCCAAATCCCATTCCTCATTCTGTCTTAAACACAAAGGTCTATCTTTCTCCTATTCACTACCTGTCAACCCACTGGTCAGGTGTGCAAGCAGGAAGTACAGAAGCAGAAAGCTTGTGTTAGAATGTTATGTTCCTATGGGTGATTGCCTATGTTCCCATGGACAATAGCCAGTGTTCCCATGGGCGATGGTCAAACAGTAATTTTCGGCTTATATACAATTGATTATTTTTCATGCCACGCAAGCAAGCAGGGTTACACAGGCTAAAATTGGCAGTTAGCGTATGAGCTCATTGTTACAAGTTTCATGATTAACAGAATGTGGTTAGGGGTTCCAGAAACTAGGCCTAAGTTATAGACTTCCTTTGTCCAGTTTCAGGTTTTAATTATTCTTTAACCCTTTCACATTTCAGCAGGCCATTACAAGTACTAGGATAATTGGGGTGATTTCTTCATAAATTATATAAATGTCTATTCACTATATTGTACCCCTGAATCTTATAAAAAATAATATTGAATGTCAAATGTAATTTAAAAAAAAGAAATGACATGTGGAAGCTACCACATTGGAAGAAACCAACACCATATTACAGTTCTACCAGGATAGGAAAACCTTCTTTACCTTCTAATTCCTCTTCCTCCAGGGCTCCAAACAGAGCTTAGTAAATGGGAAAGAGCTGGAGACTGGAGAGAGAAAAACAGGAAGTGACAGTGTCAGCATTTCACTCCACTACACACACTAAGGCATTTGAGTTGAAGGCTGGCTTGACCCAGAGGCGTGGAGAAGGTCTCAAGTAGAATTGAAAATATGGGAACATGCCATTTTATTTGCAACTCATTTAGTAAACTCATCTCTTATTTTTGAGCACTGTAAACAATGCTGCCTCATGCACTTTTAAAATAATGAATAGGCACAAAGTAACATTTTAAATGCACTTGTGAAAAATAATAGTGGTACCATAAAGAATAATGTATCCATCATCTACTTAGCATTAATTACATTGAATTCCTTTTGTTTTCCTGGCCTCCCTGAGATAAGTACTTTTGGATTTTGGTTTATCATTAAATTGTTTTTAATCTATCATTTTATCACATATGTTTGCATCCTGAAAAACATATTGTGTAGTTTGAAAGTTTATGTACTTTACATGAGTGGAATCTTCATATATATATTAAAAAAAGAGAGAAAAAAATGAAAAAATAAAGATTTTGTAGAAAATGTTTGTGGCATTCTAGGAGTTCGTTTTAAATATGTTAAGATAGAAAATGATATTTTTAATTGACAATTTTTAAATATGGTGGAAGAACCCATTTAAGTAGGTGTAGTAAATAATATGGTAAATCTTATGGAGCAAGATGACTAATAATTTGGAGAAACATAAAAATGCAGGTCTTGTAATAAGGTTCATTGCATGCTAGCATATGAATAAGACACATACATCACATGCTAATAAGAGGAATATATCAAATACTATACAAAGGTATAGTGTTTCAGAGTCCCAGAAGATACTGTCACTATAATGTGAAAAAAATTAGACAAAGCTTCAGGTTGGAAGGGGCATTTCAGCTGAGCCCAGAAGCAAAGAGTGACAGAAGAAGGGTTCTGATGGTAAATGGAAGAAAAGGAGAAAAAGAATGACTGTTTGGAAATCACGGACATTAGAGTATACAGTTATCAGTTCAGTATGTATGGAGTAGAGGCTAACACATAACTGCAGAAAAGGAAAATATCAGTTAAAATAGGACATTACAGAGAACCTTGAATGTTATACTCTGAGTTTAGTTTTAATGTCCATAAAAAGATATCTACTCAAATTTTCAAGTCAGGTTGAGAATATGATCATATGTATCCTCTAAAAAACAATTCTGGCATCTAAATAGGATTTGAGTTGTAGAGAAAAAATTTCTAAGGTGTAAGAAAATTGATAGAAATAGAGCCTTTTCAAAATGGGGTTGGGGCCGCCATCCCAGAGGAAAGCCTTGCAAGTCTTGCTCATTGAATCCTTGGAATATTCGAACCAAGCAAACTATTCTTTGCACTGAGCCAAACTGACATTGTCTTATAAACAACTGATTTTAAAGCTATAGGAAAGCAGACTGCCTGACCACAAGGACTGATGCTTATGGACATTCTTAATCAGTAACCAGCACATATAGCTAGAGTAATTTAGCTTGTTAGCACCAATTGAAATTCCTTTTTTCTATTCCTGTAATTATTTCTCTTCTCTTTCTCAGTAAACCTCCTTTCATTCACTCCATAATTGGGACATAGTTTGGATTTCTGCTGGAATCCATGCCCTCAGATTTTTTTATCTCAAATAAATGTTTGTTGCCTCTTACACCACATACACACATATATAACAAGTTATAAATATTATAATGCACACATATGTTATAAATATGATATATAATATTATGTAGAGATATGTTCAACATATATAAGCTTTTTCATGTGTTGGCCCCAGGCATGGTTTTCTCCAAGTCCCTGGAAGGACTCCTTTTGGGTAATGAGTGGATCCTTGGGCAGGTGGCACTAATGCTGGACCAGCGTTGAGTGGGGTAGAACCGAGTCACAGATCTGCTTTAAGGTCCAAACAGAAATAGATTCAAGGGCTCCAGGCCTGCTTCTAGGGGCGTGATAGGCATCTCCTTGCTGAATCCCTGGGCAGGCAGGATAGACAGCTTCTGGACCATGACTAGGAGGGATTGGATCAGAATCGAAGGGCTGCTTCAGGACCTGCAGTCATACTGAGGTAATTGGACCTACCTCCAGGTATACACATAGGCATGTCTCCCACTGGATTCTTGGGCTGGCAGGGGTGCTCCCAGACCACTGCTGAGAGGGACTGGAGCTATGTTATAGGGCTGCTTCTGGATGTACAATAGGGATCAAGGTCGGCATGCCTGGTACTCAAGACAAAGGCAGGTGTGGCCCCTCCCAGGCCCCTTGGTGAATAACACTAGTGGCAGGACGAAGCCCTGTCAGGGCTCTAGTCACATCTACAGGATGACGGGGTCTGAAGCAAAGATCATGGTTGGTCAGCCTGGGTGAGGGCCTGCCTTTTTAAAATGGGCCCCCTCAGTCTTGGGCTCCATTTGCGTTTCACAATCTCTTACATAGATCCCAAAGCTTCCACAGAAGCTCTTTTGTCCATGGATGGCAGCCAAATTATTGTTGCTGCGGGTGGGTATGTGTGAGGGGCTTCCGATTCTGCTCTCTTGCCTATGTCATTGGCCTAACTTGAGCATTTGATAACTACAAAATTTGAACCAAGTCTCTAAGATAGATCATTCTTTAACATAACAAACAAAAGTCCATTCTATTCTATATTTAGCAAACTGTATCTTCAGCATCATGTTCAGATTCTAAATGCTAGTCAAGAATTATGTTTAAAAACAGAATTCTTTATAGAACAGAATTTCTTGCAGCAATAATAGCTAGAGTGAGAATTTATCTCAGATGAAAAATATGGGTGAAGCTATAGGAGATTTTATCATGAAGTAAATAAGTGTTGGTGATTGAAGCTTGAAGTTTATCTATCATGATGTTATAGAATGCATTTAGAAAAAAGCTTCCCAACAGCATAGGTGTATTTTTTTTTCTCAAACAATTCTTGAGATATTTGTGGTTTGAATAAAGTAGATTAATCTTTAAGTATACGATGGCAATAGTAGTTACTGGGTAGGAAAAAATGGTTTGAAAATGGGACTCTGCTTAAGACCTAACAGGGCAGACAATGTTGTTGTTGCTTTCTTTTTCTTCTCAAGAGCAAAATTATCACCACAATATAAATCAATTCTTTTCTCTGCACTTTAATAAATGGAAAATACTTAGGATTCATAAATGACCAACAATGTGAAACTAATTAAAAGGTGGTATTGATATAATGTAACATATATTTATGTTACTATAATTACTTCAAACATTTAAGTATAGACATTCTGGCATTATGAGTATAAAAGTACATATGTATTTTGTGTAGCCAATGTCTGTGTGTGAATATGTGTGTGTTTCCTCTCATTTACATCTTAGCTGTAGTTACCTAATACACAGCATGTGCTAATTAGATTACATTCCAGAGGAAGCTCCTAAAGTCACTTTAATTTTTCATTTGAAAAGATCTTGTTCTAACTAAACCCGGGCTCAACCCAAGCACAGGAAGCTCATAATCGAGTTATGATAAATATATTACGTGCTTCAACCTTTCATCCAGTTAATGTTTAATGGCACTGAACTTCAGACAGCCTGCCAACAGCAATGTTTGAAATTGGATATAGCTGCTCTGATATAAAAAAATCAACAAAATTGAGCAACATAGCTCAAACTACCAGAAGCTTCCTAAGCAACATTTGGGGGATAAGAATTTAAGTGCTTAAAATTAAACACGAAGCGGTTATATTTAATTGTATCTAAAAAATAGTCCATCATCATGTTTTGCCAGTTCAAATACGATGGTTTGAGTTCTTTTCTTTACATTTATTAAATGTTCATTTGAGCAGAATATTTTCTACCACTGTTGTATTTACTTAATACTGGGATGATGGTAGATGTGTATTTTGTGGAATCACATGCTAATCTACTACTGATGTATGTTTACGCGCGCGCGCGTGTGTGTGTGTGTGTGTGTGTGTGTGTGGCTGGTTTCTTTCATTTAGTACAATGTCCTAACAGTTCTTCTAAGTCATGGCAAGTGACAGAATTTCCTTCTTTTTTAGGGCAGAATGACATTCTTTCATGTGTACACATCCCATTTTCTTTATCTATTCATCTTGTTCATGAACATTTGACTTACTTTCTCCTCTTGGCTATTGTAAATAATGCTTCAGTGAATGTGGGCATGGAAATATCTCTTCAATATCCTGATTTCAGTTCCTTTGTATATATACTCATAAGTAGAATTGCCAGATCACATTGAAATCCTATTTTCAATTTTTTGGGAGAAGCTCTATTCAGTTTTTCATAGAAGCTACACCATTTTACATTCTCGTCGACAATGCACTAGGGTTCCTTTTTTTCCACATACTTGTCAACACTTGTTGTTTTATATTTTTTAGCTAGTGGCGCAATGTGCACATGGTCCAAAGGTTTGCTTATACTTTAGTAGTCTGGAATTTAGAATCTTTTCTTCTCATGGAAACAACTTGTCATGTAAATATTTGCTCAAGTGATAAGATACCAAAATTTTAATATGTAAACACTGAAAGATTGTGGAACATAGTGTAGCTGCAGATTTAGATAAATGATTAAATAAAATCATTAAATAATATGCCTTAAAAATATTTTTAGAAAAGATTATATTTGAAATTTATACAGAAGTAAACTGTAAACAATGTAGAAGACATTTGATGTTCAGATATATAACCTAAGTCTTTCCTATGTAATTTTTTTCTATACTGATATGCTGATTGAAGGCCCCAATTAGCATGTTCCAAGGACATTTGAGTCTACTAATGTCATCTAAAAAGTGTAATGATGATATCAACCATGTGGAATTACTGAGAATTACAACTTAGTATACAAAAATCATGCAACATGATTGTTGGTAAATTGCAGTGTGTATGAAATGATAGATATTATTAAATCACTAACACAGTATTAGTAGCATATTTGTTTATAATAAAATAGAAAAAGACATAATAATGTTGAAACTTGATGATGTTATTTTCTTTTGCAAAAATCAGAAATGGGAACATGAAAATAAATTTTAAAGAGAAGTTGGCCACTCATGAATAAGGTTGTTCAAGGTGGATAAAATATATACAATGGAACATGAGGGGAAAGTAGGGAGCAAGACAGTCTTAATATAGGCCCCTTACTTCCACTTTATCACAGGAAGCTGTTTCTAGAAAGAGATATTAAATAAAACTCATTTCTCCGCTGGCCAAAAGAAGGCATGGTTGGGCTAGAGAAGATTAACAAACTAGGGCCTGGTGAATGTGGAAATAGAATGTGCCTAAATTCACTTGCATCAGTTAATAACATAGAAACAAGGAGTGTCACTCTTTTGATTAGTATTAATACTTTGGAACTATATATTTATAAAAGATTTATTTATTTATTTATTTACTTACTTACTTACTTATTTACTTATTTAACACAAACTTAGTTAAACCTATTAGTAGGTTTTAAAGACACAGAAATTTGTTATTTAATTTAGACAATAATAGAACGGCTGATGCTTAATTGGCTAAACCATTCCCCAAATTTATCTGTAAACTATGGTTCAAAAATAAAATAATAACTATGTTCTTTGCTCGTCTAGACCTTAATCAATGTTTTTCACACTCTTTTGCACATGGGAATCACCTAGGAGTCTCTTAAAAATATTAAATTTTGAGACACAAAAAACTCATTTTGTATAATTATCTACTGTCTGTCCATCCATCCATCCATTCATCCATCCATCCATCTATCCATCCATTATCTATCTATCTATCTATCTATCTATCTATCTATCTATCTATCTATCTAAAATCATCTAT
>NW_006439231.1:341640-377244 GCF_000325575.1 Pteropus alecto | reverse complement strand
GTGAAAACAATAATCTATCATTAAAAAGCCTCTCTCTCACTCTTCCCTTTTCTCTTCACCATGATTTTTAGAACTCTGTGCTGGGAACTTGAGGCTAGGAGCTTCCTACAGGAAAGAGAACCAACATAGGCAGGCTCCTGGTGATAGAGGAGGTGGTGAGGACAGAACATACCACAAGGTCTTTTGGATTCTAATTTCAGCTGATTCCAAAATGCAATAGCCAGATTAAAGGGAAAGAAGAAGCTACTGAGCAAGAGGTAGCCAGCCTCAGAGACCAAAGGGAGCTCCAGAGTGTATGCAGTCTGAGCCTCAGGGATGGCTGCCCACCTCTCACAGTACCTTAGTAAACCATTACATTTTAATTACAGAGAACAGCCTGTGCTTAGAGCAAACATAAACAGTGAAGTTGAAATACACATCAATATGAATAACTTAAAAATTTTTTAAACAGTTAGTAAATTTATTTGGATTTTTAGGCACATACACGCACTAGAAAAAATACTTGTATTTTCTCTTTATTCAGTTATTTTTAAATTGGAGGTAATTTGTATATGTACCATATTAAAATGTATAAAAATTTCAAGATTTTCAGCAATCTAATTGATGTTAGTTATCAGCTTAATATATCAAATACTAAAATTAAAATTTCAAGTGGATATGTCACTAAGATTATGAGTAAACAAACTGAAAAGTTTAATATATTTGTTAAGCTAATGTAAAATTGATGAAAATATGAATATTTAAAGTAGAAATTTACATTGACAAATATTTAATATGCCATATTGTTGGTCAAGGAGGTCTTCCAATATCTTAAATCCTTATAATGAAAGTAATTATTTGATGAATTTACATTTCTAGAAGATAGGGACTAGAAAACAATATAATGATCTTACTTTTAGAGTAAATATATATTTATTTTCTTTAGTAAATATATGTAGTAAATTATATCTTTGATTATAACCAGTGATTAGAGATGAGTAATTTTTAAATATAATGAATTAATTATTTAAATTTATGTTTATGCAGTGTACTATTAACAAAATGTTTCATAAAATTAGCAAAATAATTTTTCTATATTTCTTATGGTTACTTCTAAAATAATCTGTTTGCCTTTAATGTACTGTTGACATTTTCTCTCCTTGAGAAAAGATTGATTCCCTTCATTGTTTGAAGACAGTAGCAGCTAGAAGCCTTACAAGAAATATTGGTAGCCTGAAAGAAGAAACATAGGCCAGGATTATCTAGAGGAGCTCTATGAAAATATACTAACCTTTCTTAGAGTATGGCCCTATCACTCATATCAATTCATGCTCTAATCCCAGTAATTCTGAGCATGTAGAAGGGCTCATTTTTATTGTAAAGGGAAATCATTGTTTCTGATGACAAACTAATCTCCTAGAATATTTGCCTGCTTTGTATGGTCTCTTGCAACCTGTGAATTTTACTCCTCTGAGTTCCTTACAATTATTGAATTTAGCCAATATTTTGTGCAGGAATCAGCATACCACTTAAGGTTAGAAAATGAAAACAATAATATCATTAATGGAACATTTTAGTTGTGGTGCCCTGTATCAGAAGAGTGAAAAGAAGAGGGTAAAAACACATGGGACTTCTAAATTTCTGTCTTTCATGCAATGCTGGATCTACCTATATAATTTGTGGAAAGAGCTCTGCACTTTACCTATTTCCAATCTAGATTTATTAGTAACCTTACTGAACATTTCAGATGTTATTGTGAGAAGCCATGTGAACAATTGTGGAAGTAGGCTACTAGTGAGTATAGCACGGAAGACTGTACATCCTTTCTGAAAATATTTTTTCATACTATTTCAAAGTACTGGATTCTATATAAAGATTGTATTAAAAAGCACATTATTCATTGAAAGAAAGAAAATTCTTTGATCAACTGATTCTTTCTTCTTAATAGAAAAATAAAAGAATCTTTTTGGTAATCATTCTTATTTGAAACTAAGAGGAACATGTATATCTTTAAGACAGAATGAAAAGATTAGAGCTACTGTACACTGTGGACTCTCTGAAGGGTTGGATTCCAAAGAGTCCATTTTCATTTCCTAGTTTTAAATTGGAGGTAATTTAGGAGATACAAGAGTTGATATGACTCCTGTACCTGAAATAAATCCATTAAATGTAATGGAAAGCATATTGAGAAAGTTGGACATTGGATTTTTTATGATCAAATTGCTCAACGGCCACAGCTGCAAAGTCACGCACTCCCTCTCACTAGTCAGAGATGGGAGAAGGGATCAGGGGTCATATCTCTGCTTCTTGTGTAACATGTGCTACTTATTCGCCAAATGAGCAACTCCAAAGCAAGCTAAAAAGACTTCCACTTTATAGTCTTTGGTGTAGTGGTAGTTGTCATTGCGTGGCTCGTGTAAGTACTTTATCTGATTTTCCAATAGCTAAGCTGTAGGAAGCAGGTGGTTACAATCTAAAGAAAAACAAACAAAATCTCAGTATGGATTGCAGTTAGAAAGATGGGAAAAAAAAGGTGTGATGAGTTTTAAAAATGAGTTTTTGGCTAAAGTTCTCAGGATTATCCTGAGGAGACATGGGATTGCACTGACACTTTAGTAGACCAATGGGAAAATATAGAATTATGAGAGAAGGATTGCCTTTCTGTACTTTGATATGTCACTTGATACTCATACTTGGAATTATAAAACTGTTTATTAAGGCTTTTCCTCATATACTGTGAGCAGTGATCACTACTAAAACTAGCTTCTCCCATCACCAGTGAGGATGGCTTAATGTGGAGGATGAGCAGTGTGACAATAGATGAAGAAGGAATATGGAATCGTTTACTGGATACTTTCCTAGTAAAACAAGAGAGGTGGTTTCTGCCAAGAGCAGGGAAAAAACACAGAGCTCACCAAGGACTCTGGAAATTTTTAAAGTGCTGCTGGTTGGAATTCGATAGAAGATACGATGAACAAACTGATTTCAGCTTAGGTAAAACATAGCCTGACTTTGAAAACATTTTAATCTACATAAAACTTGAATGAATAACGAAAGGGAAAAAAAACTTTATATTCTTTTTTTTGCAAGGAATTGAACTATTTGCTTCCTTAAATGTTATAAACTTCCCTATAAATATAACTATTTTCTTTCTTCTCCCCATTTACATGAATAAAGTATGCTATCCTTTACCCCTGTTAATACCAAACAAGCTGAGGCCCTCAATTTTTTGTTATCCTTCTTCTCTTCTATATCTTTAACTTCTCTTCTTTATTGGCCCTTTTACAGTCAGAAGTATACATTCATAAATAAGGTATATATAATGAAATTTTTAACAATATTTACTCTGAGCTCTGTCTGTTTGGTAAAATTCTCTAACTACTAGCCAGTCATATGACATTGAGAAAATTATTTAATCTATTTGTACTTCAGTTTCCTTATCTGTTAAACATGTATATTAAGACGAAAAGTAACAAATAGCAAATGTAACAAAACAAAACACCCCTCATAGGTATGAACAACAGAATGGTGACTACCAGAGGGAAAAATGGTAGGGAGAGGGTGAAATGGTAAAAGGGGTAAAATATGTGGTAATAAATGGATTTTACCAATATTTGGAAACTAAACTTTTGGTGATGAGCATGTAATAGAGGTCACAGATATCAAATTATTATGTTGTACACCTGGAATTTTTATAATGTTATTAACCGATGTTACTTCAATAAAAAAATTAAAATATTAAATAAATCCTTGAAAAATCCTAATAGAAGAACCTTAGAATTTTGGAACAAAGCCACACCGTATTTCCCTGACTAGTCTTCTGCATTTGAGAGACAGTTTCTGTGTTTTTATTGAGCTCAGGTAGACATTGAATGAATGAGATGAAGATCACGAGGGCACCACTTAATACTTTGATGTCGAATAATAATAAGGCAGTGTAAAGGTATAACAAACCAATGAAAACAGATCTTCATGGTGATTCTGAATGAACAAAGTTTTAGATCATATCACCAATTAAAGAACCCTGAGCAGAGGAGGCACTGCCAAGGACAAAGGACAAATGTAATGTTATGGAAAAAATGTTAAATTATCATCTTCAGGCTGTTGAGTAGCTCTAGGAGTTGAGACTATAAAGGCTGTGCAAAAGTACTGTGGCTGATATTCTCTGCTGTGTTAGAGATGAGAGTTTCCTCATCTGAACAACTATAAGAATGACTGCTTAGGAAAGTCTATTCTCGCTCTTTTCCATCCCAACATTTGCTCCAGGGACTCTGGCTAGTGCCATTTGTATCACCTAAGAGTTATACCAGCTGGGTTTAAAGGGGTTCAGGCCTATAGATAATCAGAGCAGGAGGAAAGAAATCAGGTGATATCTTTCCTGCTTCTTCTCTGTTTTGGCCTCACTTCCCTGGTAGTAACTGTTGATCTATGACCCTGTGTCAGCAATGTAACTAGTTTTTCTGGGGTTTAATAATAATATTTCTCCTTGTTCTTTCCACACTGAGATTGATAATTTCTTCTGGGCACTAATCATTTCTTATTTATTCCCTTGGCTTTGCCAAAATTTCTGGGAGTAGTCGCATTCTAATGTCTCTACAATTGAATTATCTTGAGTAAACACAGTTTCCTATTGGGACAATAATCAATACGCAGATCTTAATTTCTCTTAACATAGGATTCCATCCAGACCCATGGCAGAATATATCAAAGCTATATATTATGGAAATCCAATTTCATATTTCTAGAATAGAATGCCTCTCTAAATTCCAGACTTGATCTATCTGCTTGGACTTCTAATAAGCATAAAAGTTAGTGCATAGCAAAAAGCTCTTTTTATATCTTCTGTGGCAGACTATTAATTTGTTGGCAAGAAAAGAAGATAGTAGAAGGCCAAATCAAGTCTAATTTTAACTGAATTCAAAAGGGGAGGAATATGAACAGCAGCTACTGAGGGACAGCAAATGTTCTATGCCAGAATGGCCAGTCTCAGAGTCCACGGAGGATGCCTGAGTGTACGCAGGGCATAGCCTCAGGGATGGCAGGCCACCTCTTACTGGATCTTAGTCATTTGTTGCATTCTATTTGCAGAGAACAGACTTACCTTAAAGCAAATATAAATAGCTTTCTAGGATACAATAAAACTGTAAAAGTCAAGACATGTAAGTATTAAGTACTTAAAAAATTTTTTTAACATTATATAAATAATTCTCAGTATTTGAAAATTTTTGCAGCAATCTATTGGCACTTTTAGTCACCTGGCATTCAAGAGGTAATACTTATATTTTTTCATTACAGTTATTTTAAATTGGAAAGTAGTTTATAAATATATCATAGTAAGATGTATATGAATTTCAAAATATTTAGTAAGTCCATGGAGTTCATTTTTCTTTCCTTAATATATCAAAAATGGAAAATAAAACATTAAGTAGATATGTTATTAACATGATGAGAGGGCAAACTTAGTGAAATGTTTAATATGTGTTAAAGCAATGTGTAACTGATTAAAATATGAATATTGATCTTACATTAGAGTACTTTGTTGATAAATATTTAATATACCACATCTTGGTGAAGCAGGTCTTCTACTAGCTTGTATTCTTTAATAATTAACTGATGAATTTACATTTGTAGAACATGGAGACTGGAAAAAATTGCAAAGATTTTACATTCCAAGTATATGTCTTTTCTGTAGGAAATTTCTTCATTATATAAATTTATTATTTAAATTATGAATACTAGTGATGTTTAAATATAATGAATTGACATTTAACTTTAAGGTTATCAATTGTGCTGGTCTTTAAAAATCTAATTAAAATTAGTTAAATAGTTTTGCAGTTATTCTTTAATTTATTTCTTATGAAATAACATGTTTACCTTTAAAACATTACTGACATCCTCATTTGTTGAAAAACAAAGTTATTTCATTGTTTTAGGGAAATGCTCAGAACTGTCCCTTGTACATTAAAGTCACACAAGAAATATTTGATTAAAGACAGAAACAAGCCATCATTGTTTGGTAAAATTTGTTATGGACTGAATTGTGTCCCTAACCTCTCAAATTTATATGTTGAAGCCTTAACTCCCCAATGTGACTATATTTGGAAACAAGCCCTTTAACAAGGTATTTAAGATTAAATCAGATTATGAAAGTAGGAATCTAATCCCACAGGATTTGTGTCCTTGCAAGAAAAAGAAGAGACATAAGTATCCTTTCATACCATGGGAGCACAGAGGAAAGGCCACGAGAAGACAAAGGGCAAAGGTGGCCATCTGCAAAACAGAAAGGGAGGTCTCATAAGAAACCAATCCTGCTGACATCTTGATCTTGAACTACTAGGCTCCATAATTGCAAAAAAGTAAATTTTTGTTGTTTATGCCATCGAGTTTGTGGTATCTTACTGCGATGCCTGAGTAGACTAAAGCAGCTCAATGGAAATTTTGTAAGCCTTCCAAAGCAGAATATCTCATCATCATTATTTTCAATTTTGGTCTAATCCCAGTAACTTTGGGCAAGTAGAGAGACATACTTTTATTAAAAGAGAAAATCATATTTTTCATAACAAAACTAATTTTCGAAGTTATTTTCCTGTTTCATATAATCTGTTGCAATTTATGAACTGTACTATTCTGAGCTCTCTATATCCATGGAATTCAGCTCATAATTTGTTCTCTCCAGCAATTGCCATGTCACTTAAGGATACACAATGAAAATAGTGATATCGTGAATAGAACTTTCAGAGTTCTAAACGTTCTTGTGTCAGAAAGTGGGTAAAGAGGAACATCTGAGACTAGAAAAAGGAAGAATGGGACATGCTTTTTAGTTAATGGCCTTGTGAATTCTTGGCTTTCTCTTTAGACTGAAGTTGAGAGATGGTAAATTTGAAACAGGAAAGAGGTACTGTGTTCTCATTTAACTCTTTGTGGCTAGAATGGATAGGATTATCCACTCAGGCATCAGCCAAACTTGGACGAATCTATTTCCTCTTTTCCTTCTTTCCTGTTTTACCAAATTTTTGATAAGAAAATAAACAACATTTGGTGACCAAGAATACAGCAAATGCCACACAGGCCATCAGAAATCCAATCACATCCAAAGAGTGGTACTGAATCCAGGTGAGGTCATGAACGGCTGGCCTCAGGTGCTTGGCTCCTTTGTGGCGCATGACAAACTCAATCCAGAAGACAGCTCGATCCAGAGGCTTTATAGGTTGATCATGGTGAATCTTTGATAACTTCATCACATTCTCTTTATAACTAGAAGGCAAATACAAAGAAAGAAAATAAAATTTTGTTTTTGTAAGTTATGTGATAATGTTATAAAATCAATCAAAGGACCATAGAAATTGTTATATGGACTCTGCTCTTGTATAGAATTTTAACGGATATAGGGGGAAGATTGAAAAAAAAAATGTATTCTCAACATAATGTGGTTAATTGTGGACATAGGAAAACAGAATAAACCAGTTGTTAATTGGAGCCTAATTTTTCCAAGAAGTAAGTGTGGCATTGTATGAACTATAATTTCCCAGAGATTTCTAAGAATAAGTTGGTGAATGACTCAATATTGTGGGAAAAAACGCATTAAAAGGTTCATAGGCATGATCTCTAACATTTTCTTTTATGATACACAATACAATCAATGATAATTCTTCAGAAAGCAGTAGTACTTACGAAGGATCGTTTATGACTGTTCTCAAAGCTCTGAGCAAATCTGCACTGGTCATTGTGTTCATATTCACCTCCATAGCTGCTCCTTTGGTCTTCATGTGAGCAATGTTATCATGCTGATCACCAAATATGGAAACTCCCACCACAGGAACCCCATGATAAATAGCTTCATATATCCCATTCATTCCACCATGAGTGAGAAAAGCTTTGGTTTTGGGATGACCTAGTTTGGGGATAGAATGAGAAGCAGATAACAATTTCATTATAACACATTAGCAGAATTTCAGAGACGGAAGGGGAAGATCTATGGGATAAGTCATGAAAGAAGGCAATATGTTCTACAGAAGCTGAGTACATGGGACATTGCTACCACAGAAAATTGCTATCCCAGGAAAAGGAGGCGTTAATTCCCTCTGGGTTGACTAAAACTCCTCTGAATCATAGCAAGTGTGAATCTATAAAATTAATGGTCAAATCTTTATAACTTTTAAAATTGGAGATAAAATGAGAAATATTTATAATTGTTAAATATTTGTTGATATTGTTATGTTAATGTTAGCTGTTGAAGGATGAAATAACTTGTACATCAACAACTATATAGCTTTTCTTCTTCACAGTCTTACCAAGAAGATCATTCTGGGGTATCCAATCATAAAGCCGAGTATTGGCTCCTAATGTGGCTGGTTTCTTTCCTTTGTATCTCCATAAAACCTGTGGAAGACAGTGTGTATATTTCACAAGTACAACCACAGGATAATGACATTTTCAGGTTGTAGAGTTATTTATAAATTATTCATCTACTCTACTCTAGGTGATAGTTGAAAAGGGAGTATATGGGTATATTTTGTAAACACTGAAAGAAATAGTGGAACTGTTTACAATCACCTCTTTTAAAGACCTTGTTGTAGTTACCTATTAAGTATACTATTTTTTTTTCTATTATCATTTAAAAGCTTCTGGGAGTGAGATTGTAAGTGAAGAATTAAGAAATAAAGTGGTACTAGTCTATTCAATCAGAATGCAGAAGTTAAAAATTTTATGGCCACAATTACTTCTGTATAAATTTATGTCCCTGGCCATCATAGTTTTATCTTCAAATTAGTGTTTCCAAAAATATACTGCTTTAGATTTGACCTACTTTTTTTTTTTTGTATGATTAGTTATCTTTTCATCTTCCTTTTATTCCTACCTACTTTTTTCCTCTCCAAACTTTTCTCTTTTTTTTAAAAGTAGAATGAGATTATATGTTTACTTTTATTCCATTGTATAGAATTTTATTACATTATATAGAATTTCTATATAATTTTATGGAATTTAACCAAATATAAAAATAAAAAGAGCTCTTAGATATTTCACAAATAGCAATATATAAAGAATGGAAATCTAGAATCATAGTGATAACATTAAAATTAATTGAATATTATAAATTAGAACATGCAGATTGATATAATATTAATATTTCCATGGCCTTTTAATTCTAGAAAACTCTAATTAAAAAGACTAAGTGAATCTAGGCTTCTACTTCCATGCTCAACTGTAATGAATCAAGTCCCAGTAAAATCAAAGATTTGAAGGATGTCCTTGAGCATGTTTCATCTTCGTCATTTTCGTTCTCCCTTTTCCTGGTCCTTAGAGTGATTATACTTTAGAACTATTTTGAGAGTAGTCAGAATAGGGCATAAGATTTCAAATACTAAAAAGTGAGCAACAGACTTAATGTTTTCATCTCTATCTCATTAAAAACAAATGATTCCTAAAAGCTGTGTTTCCACAGTAACAGCAAATCTCAGTAGGCAAGGCTCAAATGTGCCTAAACTCACTATTGTAATGTTTTAAAATTTTTGACTTACTGATAGTACCTTATATGTTACCTGTAAAATGAGATTTAACTTTTACCTGGAAAGATACCATCAGCCACACTCTGTCTCCAATTGGTAAACAGCTGCCCAGAAGGGTCAAAGGTTATACTAACCTTCTGTGGAATCTGGGCAAAGGCTGAGGCAAATAAATTGGCTTTATCTTCCGTGAGATTTTGGATTATTGAACCCAGAGAAAACACCACAACACCGTCTTCACCTGAGCTCTGGACAAATTCTTCCATTTTCTGTAGAGAAAAAATTCTTTGTATTACAGAGGTTCAGCATCATAGAGAATAAAATAAAGTTCATTTACACTTCTGACAAGAAGATTCAAGGGAATTGTCAGAGGCATGGTTAGACTATTTTTATCTTTGGCACCTAGAACCACCCAGTCTCCTTAGGAGGAAGTATGTGTTTCAAAACTGTGCCTTAAAAACTTAATCATTGATCAATGAATAGCCATGGAATGAGTTTTAATTTTATTAAAAATTGGGTGGTTTGCAAATTCATAAAAATATTCTTCAAAAGAAAGCCCCCAAATGGGTCTAAATTAGACATCTGATAATTGGCCATCCATATGTCTTCTTTAGAAAAATGTCTATTTAGGTCCTCTGCTCATTTCTTAATTGGATTTTTAAAAAATTATTGATTTGTGTGAGTTATTTATGTATTTTGGATATTAGCCCCTTATCAGAGATTTTGTTTAAACATCTCTTACTCTTCAAAAGAAAGCCCCCAAATGGGTCTAAATTAGACATCTGATAACTGGCCATCCATATGTCTTCTTTAGAAAAATGTCTATTTAGGTCCTCTGCTCATTTCTTAATTGGATTTTTAAAAAATTATTGATTTGTGTGAGTTATTTATGTATTTTGGATATTAGCCCCTTATCAGAGGTTTTGTTTAAACATCTCTTATTCGGTTGGTTGCCTTTTTGTTCTGTTGATTGTTTCTTCTGCTATGCAAAAGCTTTTTAGTTTGATGTGGTTTCATTCATTTATTTTTACTTTTGCTTCCCTTGCTTTTTAGGTCAAGTTCACTAAAACCCAGCTGAGACCAAGGTCTATAAGTTTAGTGCCTCTGTTTTCTTCTATGTATTTTATTGTTTCAGGTATTACATTCAAATTTTAAAACTGTTTTGAATTAGTATTTATATATGGTACAAGTTACTAGTCTAGTTTTATTCATTTTTATGCGGCTGTCCAATTTATTTCAACACCATTTAAGAGACTTTCCTTTTCTCTATTGTATAATCTTGACTCTGTGTTAAATTAGTTGCCCATATATGTGTAGGTTTAATTATGGACTCTTACTTCTGTTCTGTGTGTCTGTTTTTCTGCCAATACAAAGCTGTTTGATGACTGTAGTTTTGTAGTATAGTTTTAAGGTAGGGGGTATGTACCTCAAGCTATGTTCTTTTCTGCTCAGGATTACTTTGGTTATTTGGGGGTATTTTCTGGTTTCATACAAATTTTGGAATTTTTTGTTCTATTTCTGTGAAAAATGCCATTGAAATTGTGATAGAAATTGTATTGAATCTATATATTTCTTTAGGTAATATGGACATTTTAACAGTGTTACTCCTTCCAATCAATGAACATGATATATCTTTTCATTTCCTTTTGTCTTGTTCAATTTCTCTCAACAATGTTTTGTAGTTTCCAGTGTAAAGTTTCTTCACCACCTATGTTAATTATTCCTAAATATTTTATTTCTTTTGTTGAGATTGTACATGGGATTGTTTTCTTCATTTCCCTTTAAGATATTTTGCTGTTAGTATATACAAATGCAACAGATTTTGGTATGTTGATTTTATATCCTGCAATTTTACCTCATTTGTTTATTGTTTCTAATAGTTTTTGGATGGAGTCTTTAGGGTGTTCTATATACATAATCATGTCATCTGCAAGTAGAGATAATTTTACTTATTCATTTCCAATTTGGATGCCTTTTATTTTTTTTTTCTTGTCTGATTGCTCTGGCTAGGATTTCCAGTACTACATTGAATAACTGGCGAGAGTAAGCATCCTTGTTCCTGATCCTGATCTTCGAGAAAAAGCTTGAGTTTTTCACTGTTGAGTATGATACTAGCTGAGGCTTTTCATATATGGCCTTTATTATAATGAGGTATTCTATACTATTTTATTGTTTTTATCACAAAAGAATGTTATATCTTGTCACAAGCTTTTTCTGCATCTATTGAGATAATCGTATGATTTTTATCTTTTATTTTGTTAATGTGGTATATTATATGATTGATTTGTGTATGCTCAGTTATCTTTGCATCCCTCCTGGAATGAGCTCTTCTTGATTGTGATGTATGGTCCTTTTAATGTTTTGTTGTGTTACATTTTCTACTATATTGTTTAAGATTTTTGTATCTATGTTCATTAAAGAGATTGGCCTATAATTTTCTTCTTTTTCTTCTTCTACTTTTTTTCTTTTCTTTTTTCTTTTTCTTTTTTTTTCTTTTTTTTTTTTGTGATGTCTTGGCCTGGTGTTGGTGTCAGGGTAATTTTGGTCTCAAAATGAGTTCAGAAGCATTCCCCTCTCTTTGATTTTTTGTTAGAGGTTCAGAAGAATTTAGAATTTACCAGTGAATCCATCTGGTCCTGGGCCTTGCTCTATCGAGAGGTTTTTGATTACTGTTTTAATTTCTTTACTAGTGATGAATCTTTTTAGGTTTTACAATTCATTATAATTCAATCTAGTAAGGTTGTATGCTTTAAAAAATTGTCCTGGACATGGTTTCTTAGTGTAGCAGTTGGTATGTCTGCTTTACACGCAAAGGGTCCTGGGTTCAAGCCCCAGTGGAGCCACAGTCCATGGTCTACAGCCATGCCACCCTTAACAAGCCTGATGTCTGATCTTGGAAGCTAATCAGGGTCAGGCCTGGTTAGTACTTGGATGGGAGACTGCCTAGGAAGACCAGGTGCTGTATGCATAAATAATAATAAAATAAAAACTAAAAATTAAAAAAAGGTCCATTTTCTAGGTTATCCAATTTTGCAGCATAGAGTCTTTTATCTTATTGCCTAATCCTTTGTGTTTCTGTGGTGTCCTAGTAACTTCTTTTTCATTTCTGATTTTATTTATTTGCGTTTCTTTCTTTTTCCTTAGCGAGTCTATTTAGAGGTTTGTCAATTTTGTTTATCTTTTCAAAGACCAAGCTCTTCTTTTCTTTAACTTTTTAAAATTACTTTTTTGTTCTCTATTTCATCTATTTCCACTCTTTTATTATTTTCACTCTTCTACTGACTTTGAATTTCATTTGTTCTTTTTCTCATTTTTAAGGTAGAATTTTAGGTTATTTGGTCCTTTTCTTGTTTCTTGAGGTAGGCCTATATTGATGTAAACTTCTCCCTTAGTACCATTTGCTACATCTCCCAAATTTTGGTATAGAAATTTCATTTCTATTGATTTCTATGTATCTTTTGATCCCTTTTTAAATTTCTTTTTTTTGAACCAGTAGTTGTTTAGTAGTGTGTTGTTCAATCTTCACATATTTGTGGCTTTTCCAGATTTTTTTTTTGTAGTTTCATACGACTGTAGTCAAAATTATGCTTGCTATGATTTCAATCCTCTTTAATTCATTGAGACTAATTTCGTATTTCAACATGTGGTTTATCACTGAGAATGTTTCTAGAATACTTGAAAAAAATGCATATCTGTTGTTTTGGAATGGGAGTTTTATAAACACCAATTAAGTGCATTTGATCTAATGTTTCATTTAAGGCTATTTTCATTTAAGGATATTTTCTTATTGAGTTTCTGTCTGGATGATCTATCCATTTCTGTAACTGGCATATTCAAGTCCTCTACTGTAATTGTATTTTTGTCAATTTCTGGCTCTAGGTCTTATAATAATTGCCTATTTTGATGCTCCCAAGTTTGGTACATATAAATGGATAAGTATTATGTCTTCTTGATAAATAGTTTCCTTAATCATTATAAAATATCCATTTTTGTCTCTTGTTACCTTTTTTGTCTTGAAATCTGTTTTGTGTGATATAAGTATGGCTACACCTGCTTTTCTCTGGATACAATTTGCTTGAAGTATCCTCTTCCACCACTTAATTTTGAGCCTATGTTTGTCTTTGGAGCTGAGATGTGTCTCCTGAAGGCAATATATAGTTGGGTTTCAATTTTAAATCTATCCTGCTACTGCGTGCATTTTGATTAGTGAGTTCAGTCCATTTACATTTAGGATGATTATTGATAGATTAGGATTTACTAAAACCCTTTTATTTTTATTTGTTTATTTATTTTCTTCATGAGCCATAGCTAATGGGAATGATTTGCTTCCAGAGAGCTGTGGAGAAGACTTTGTGCCACCTAAATAAAAAATTTCTGAGAGGCTGGGTGATCCAGAAGTTGGAGCATTCACATATTTGAAAGAAATGAAATACGAGTTTGGCTCACATTTGTGGTAGAGAACATTTTATTTCTACATCAGTTCTTTTAGAAAATACATGTTTGAAGTTTCTGTTTAAATTAATCTACTTTAATCTACTAATGTGTGTGTGTGTGTGTGTGTGTGTGTGTGTATTGTTACCTTTTAGAAATATATACTGCTGGAGATAGGTAAAAATTAATATTTTAATTCTTTGTATCATAAAATTAGTATATCGTCATAGCAATTAGCATTTTATTCAACTTTGTCAACCCAAAAATTACAGACATAAATATACAGCTGTAGTGTCATGTTTAAATGAAGTACAAAATATATACGCATTATTGTTGTAAACCATGTAAATTTTTTGTTTTATTTTTTAATTAATTTTTTATTCCCATCTCCCTACCCTCTTCAGCTTTGGCAACATTAGATTCTTGTAGGAGCACCGGTCCCTGGTGCCAATAAGGTTGAGGACTGCTGTCATATAGTGTTTGTCGTTCTCTGTCTGACTTATTTCACTTTGCATAATACTATCCACGTTGTCATCAATGGCAAGATTTCAATTTTTTATTCCTGAATAATATTCCATTATATATATATAATCATCTTCTTTATCCATTCATCTATTGATGGACATCTAGGTTGCTTCCATTTTTCTATTACTGGTAATGCTGCAATGATTATAAAGGTTCAGATACCTTTTCAAATTAGTGCTTTTGTTTCCTTCAGATAGATACCCAAAAGTAGATTGCAGGTTTGTATGGAAGCTCTATTTTAATTTTTTGAAGAATCTCCATACTGTTTTCCATAGTGGCTTCGCTAATTTATAGTTCCACCAACAGTATATGAAGAGTCTTGTTTCTCCACATCCTCACCAGCACTTGTTGTTTGTTGAATTTTTGATGATAGCCATTCTGACAGGTGTGCAGCGACATCTCATTGTGGTTTAATTTTCATTTTCCTGATGATTAGTGATGTTGAGCATATTTTCATATGTCTATTGGGCATCCGTATGTCCTCTTTGGAGAAATGTCTATTCAGTTCTTCTGCCCATTTTTTGATTGGATTGTTTGTTTGGTATTGAGTTATATGAGTTCTTTATATAAATTATGGATATTAGTATTTTATCAGATGTATCATTGGCAAATATTTTTCTCATTCAATAGGTTGTCTTTTTGTCTTGTTGATGGTTTCCTTTGTTGTGCAAAAATATTTTTTGTTTTCTGGTTGCTCTGTATGTTCATTGCTCTTTTTTTTCTCCTTTGCATTTCTGTTATTTTAGTCTGCTAGTTTTCTATTTTTATCTTCTGTTTCTTATTTTTATTAAGATTTGTATTGCAGCTCTGGATTTTTGTTTTGTGGATACCATTAGGTTTGTGTAAAATGTCTCATAGATTCAATAGTCCTTTTTCTTCTGCTTGCATCTTATCTTCATTCACCGGTACATATTCAGTCCTATTCCTCTTCCCTTTCAATATTTTTATTGTCACAAATTATTGCCTTTTACTTAGTGTGTTTATTACTGCATGAAAGTAGTTGTAATTATTATTATTAATGCTTTCCACCCCTTTAACCTTTGTTATAATTATTCACTATTTAATTCTTAAGTAAATTTGTGTTGCTGCTTCTGTCTGTCATTTTATTCAGTTTGTATATTTTTGTCTTTTTGTTTTCAGTAGAATACTTACTTTCAACATGCCTTTCAATGCAGATCTTGTGGTAGTAAATTCTTTAACTTTCGTTTATCTGAGAAAACCTTTATTTCTCTATCATATCTGAAGGATAACTTTGCTGGATATGTTATTTTTGGCTAGTGGGTCATCTCTTTCAATATTTTCTTTTATATATTCCAGGCTTAGAAAATTTCTATTAAAGAATGATGATAATTGAATAGTGTTTCCTTTGTAGATTACAGTCTTTTTCCCCTGGATGCCTTGAGAATTCTTTTTTGTCATTACTTTTTGACAGTTTTAATATAATATGTCTTGGAAAAGGCTTTTTTGGTTGAGATAGTTAGGTGTTTAGTTAGCTTATTGTTTACAAATGTCTATCTCTTCCCATAGGTTTGGGAAGTTCTCATCAGTTTTTTCTCTGAATAGACTCTTTATTGCCTTCTCCCTCTCTCCTTCTTCTGGTATGTGTATTACTCTTATGTTGCTCTTTTTAATGGAGTCAGATAGTTCTCATAGAGTTCTTTCATTTTTTTTTTTTAAATTATTGATTCTCTATTTCTTCCTGTGTCATTTCTAGGTTTCTATTTTTGAGCTCTCTAATTCTCTCTTTCATCTGGTTTGCTGTTTTTCCAATACCCTCTAAAGCATTCTTCCTCTCATTTATTGAGTTCTTCAGCTCCAGAATTTCTGTTTGGTTCTTTTTTATAGTTTCAATTGCTTTGGTAAGGTATTCCTTTTGTTTATTAACTTTATTCCTGAGTTCACTGAACTGCCTTTTTGAGTTTCTTACATCTCATTGAACTTTTTCATAACCTCAATTTGAATTCTCTGTCTTTTAAGTCACAGTCTTCCATGTCTTTGAGTTTGGTTTTTGGAGACTTTTAAATCTCTTTCTGTGCTACCATGTTACCTTGGTTATTCATCTTACTGACGGATTGTTTCTTTGCCTGTGCATGTGAAGAAGTGAACTCTTTTCCTTTTTAGGTACTGTTTTGCTCTTAACAGTTCAACAGACTGACAAGCAGAGGTCTTTCTTTTGTTTTCTAATAGATGGTGCTATAGCTCATGTTTTGTTTTCTCTTAAATGCACTTAGCACCTCCAGAATCTCAGTGAGTTGATGTCGCCTTGTCGTGGGAAATGCCACACATTTCCTGAGGTGGTGGGCATCCCTTTTTTGTCTAGGTTATCTTGGTCTTGGGGCACTACTCCTGTGGTGGAATATTGCACACATGAGACTCTGGGCATGTGAGCTCTGGGTGTTGCCATTTTGTAACCGGTGGCTACCAGGGGTGCTGTGTTATCGGAGGTGTCTCTGTTTCCTCAACCGGTTTCCACCTCTACCAGATTCTGCTGCAAAGGTATGAGCATGGGGAGGTGGGATCATGATTTTTTTTAGCTTCATCTCTGTATTAGCAATGGCTGTCATAAGACGAAGGCTTTGCCTCTATGCTTGTAATAGCTGTGAGTGGCTGTACTTGTCTGCCAGAAAGATCACTGTAAGTTTGTCACGTACCCACCCCTTCAGCTTCACCAACAGATTTTGCAGTAATAGCAGTAATAGAAGCCATCTTTTCAGGAAGATATGTTGTTTTGCCTGATCCTCAGGGTTTCAGTGTGAGAGCCACAACTGACTGGTTCACCACTATAAATTTCTCCCAACTGCTTCAGCAGGCACCATGCTTGTTCTTCCCCTTTTCTCACCTAGCCTGCTCATTCCACTGCTCCCACCTTCAGATGTACTGATCTCTCAGGTATGTTTGTACATTGAGCAGAAAATCCTTTGCTAAATTATAGTTGTCCAACTTGTAAGTATAAGGAGCAATATGAAGAGGTTTTCACACTCTGCCATGATGCTTACATCAGTCTCCCTCATTGCTTTTTGATCTGTGATCCAGTGACTAGAATAATTTTTATATAACAACCATAAGCTGAGATTGGTCATACAATGCAAACTTCTTATCAATAGGTATGTTGAATTTAGAATGGGACAAATTTTCCCCTCTTACATCATTTTATCTAAGATGATTTCATGAAATCTCTTTTTTTTTTTTTTTTCTGTGTGCTGAGATTTAGACCTTGTATTACCCAAACGACTTCTAGAAAATTTTACCTGAAAATCTTACTGGCTCCTTTAAGTGAATAGTCATGAAACAGACTGTATTAATTTTTAACAAATTTTATCTCTACATGTATTCTATTTCAGTAGAAGCCATCTCTATCAAATAAGCCTACAAATGGAAATACAAGAGTCTTTCTTATTTCCTTCTTTTCCCTCAATGCTTACTTCCTCTTACCCACTAAATAGTGTGGGACTTAACCCAAAGTGTATCATGTTTATCTCTCTACCACCATAATAAATGCCCTTGTTCATAACTCCATTATGCTATGAGGATAACTGCAGCAATCTTCATAGAGATTTTCATGGCTCTAGTTTCCTGTCACTCCTATCAATGATATTTCAAGATGCACTTTAATTGTGTCATTTTCACCCTAATTTCTCAATATAATACCTGAAAGACTCACAACAGCTCCTCTGACATGGAAAATGGAAATGGAGTGGCCAAAGATGTTTAGCATCATGTCTCTATTATTAAGACCATCATCTTTAAAGAAAATTCAGGTACCATATCATAAGGTACATAAAGTCTTTCAATATTAATAGTCTTACCTTAGGTAAAGGTTTGGCAGGTTTGCAGTGCAATCCTCCAACAAATTTAAAATTAGGTAGGTATGGACGAGGAAATTCAAAATCCCAATATGTTCGAATTAGCCAAATTTCAGCCTTCCCTAGAGTCTCACATAATGTAGTGGGTCTTCCTGGAGAAAACAAAAAATAGTTGAGTGAAAGCAATCAGCCCATAAATTCAATGGGACAATTTCACCACCAGTTTGATAATAAGCTGTCAAAGGGAACATAAATTTAAGACTTTTAGAATAATGTGGCTTCTTGATGTGAAATAAAAAGGGATGTTAATAAAATAATATGGAATAAAAGTAAGAACTCCCTGAGTAATTCATACTCATGAAGACCCTGTTTGGAGGATGTGAGATACACAGGTCCATACTACGATGATCATGCACTTACTTTACTGTTGTCATAAATGATATGTTTTAAAGTGAACACATTGAAGGATTTTTATGCAGAAGAATGACTAATTGCAAAAACCAATTGCTTATATTTACAAAAAAAATAAATGTTTTGTAACAGAGAAAGTGAAAAAACTGAGATGGGAATTCTTTTCACTTTAGGATTCTAATCAAAGTCATTTTAGAGTCATCACTTTTTAATGTTTGAAATTATATCCAAGGTTATGCAGTCCAAAGTCTACAATTTGATAATAAAAAAGCTTTGCCCAAGGACCTTTTGAAATTGGTCTTTGTTTGAAATTGACAGAGATTAGATTAGAATTCTATTGATTAGCTTCTGTGTTAATGTGTTTTTGCCCTCCAAATGTCTACTTTCCTATAACTCAAATTCTGCTTTGATTACAAACCCCTACTTGATATTTTCATTAGTTATTCTTATAGTTCTCCTAATCATTTTTCTCCCTAGGTGATTCAGTTTACATGACCTTAGATTTCATTTTAGAAAGACAGTGTTTAAAGCAATTAGGAAAATTCCATATTTAAAGCAGTAATTCACAATAATGAGTATAGAGGAGATAAAAGAAAGAAGAATGAGAGTAAATTGAAGTATAGAATAGTTGTAAATAATTTTATAAGTTATATTTGAAAAGTTCCACATCAAGAATTATGGACATAAAACAGTGAAATAAAATTGACCAATATACTTTTTTCTTTTGTTATATTATTCATATAAAGTTGGATAATTCTAAAAAGGTATATAATTAATTGGTTATTGAATTTTAGCTACCAAGTAGATATCATCGTCAAATGAATCAAGTGGGATTGTTTTTAATTTTAAAGACTACTTAAAGGTTGCCTGAATGCATGGCCAGTACAACTTTTGCATAACAGAAGATGCTATTTTTTCTCCTTCTCCTTTGATATGCTTCTGTCCTCTTGTTCTCAACTTGAGTCTTTTCAGAGGTCATTACTCATAATTCTATTACATCAAAATGTGGCAGTGACCTATTATAGTTCTCAGTTACCTCTGAGGGTAGTTTTGAGCCAGGATCCTTGTACTTTTTACCTAGATCTATAGAGCCTAGCATGTAGTCTTCACTCAAGCAATGCATACTGATTATTAAGTTAATAAATAATTATAGCAAATCAATGTATTTAAGTTCAAATATGTCTAAATCAAAGAAATTTTGAAGTGGGTCCCTCTGAATATTAGTTCTGTAAAACAATTAGATATTCAGTGAATAAATTAGTGTCAGATATGATCCTTTGTTAGTTCATGTTTGTATTTCTCAAAGATAGTTGAAGTGGAAGTGTGTCTGAATTGGCCAATTCAGATCACGGCTGAGTGTATAAAATTGCAAAGTAAAGCATTTTTACACTGAAAAGACAAGGGATTAAAAATAAGTAGAACAAGAATATATCAGTGAAGTGAAAAAAAAAATCTACTCTCTTTTACTGCGTGGGACATAAAGTCTTTTAGAGTTTCCTAATTACTTTTTCAGGTTTTTGTATAGCACTCTCCCAAGAAATGTAAAGAATCATAGGAATCTTTTCCATTACCAGCCTTGATGAACTTGTCCAAATGAGACTTTCTAAAGTTTCACTTGAAGTTAATGAGAGAGATAAGAATGATGGGTATGCTGTTCCAGTAAAAAATGGCGTAAGCTTGAGGGTAACCATCATTAATTATCAAAATTGTTGGAACAGATTCAAGTGAATTAAATACAATCTCTTTGTTAATAATGATCATATTTCAGTATTACAGGTGTCAGACAAATAGGTTATCTTACTCTTAGAAGAAACATTATTCTCTCTTTACTAAGAATAGTTATAAATCTTCTAATATGAAAACTCAATGCACCAGAGTTACATATACTATATAAATAGAGCAAACTATCGTTAATATTAACAACTATTTTTGCGTTTTATATTGTTTTGGCATGAACCTAACAAGTATCAAACTATCTTATGAGAAATGGTTTCAGAACTGTAAAGAAAAGGTAACCATGGCAAGTGATTTCTTGCTCTCATTTTCACTTAGTTTTGTTTGCTGTCACTTATAGAATTTAAATGGAAGACAGATATTTTAAATTTTATTCCTTTCACTTACTTAGATTTCACTTAAATCTTTCTTGGTTTCTTTTGATAACATGTTTTAAATGAAAAGCAGAGTATCTTACCTAATACCTCACTATAAAATTGGTCCCAAAAATGAGTATCGTAATCCTGGATCCAGAAGTCAAAGAAAACTGAAAATATTGTATTTTTAACTCTTTCCAGAAAGGTCATTCGGTCTGTTAGGCCCATCATCGGAACAGGTACATAGGAAGGTGGACTTGGAATTTTCCCACAATGTTTCTCCTTTATGCCTCCTAAAGAGATTCTTAATGTGAGCACAAAAGGGACTTCTAGCAGCTCAGCAACCAGCTCTCCACAGGGCATCACAGGGTCTATAATCATTACATCATAGTTGGTTTCTTGAAGCTTCTTCACGAGTGTCTGATTGTAGACTACACTCTCACATAGGATTTTTAAATATTCAGTTATTTCAATAAAAAATTCTTTCAGTTTTATCATTGATTGCCAGAGTGTTACCTTTGGCAAGACATTAATAATTAGGTCTACAAATTTATCATTTGTTTTCTTCATTAATTCTTTGTCATATCCTGGAAGCAATACCTCGAAGTTCAGTTGGGAAGGTTTCTTGTAGTCAATGAGCCAAGTATTTGAAGGCGTCAACACTGTTACTTCATGTCCTCTCTCTGTGAGTTCCTCCAGAATGATCTTTATATTAAGCCAATGGCTCATGTCACAAGGCCACACCAGAACCTTCCCACAGAATCCACAACCAACACCACAGAGCTGCAGCAAAAGAACCACCAAAATACACTTCTCAGACACCATGGCAGCAGCTCCCTTTCACCCTGCTCTGCAGTGGTTTCAGTGTGTTTCTGCTGAGCACAGAAAAGAATGGCAATTAAGTTATGTAATAAGTTAAAAATTAATGTTTAAAGGGAAAAGTTTTTTCTTTGCAAGTTACTGAGGGAATAAAATGGAAATGTAAATATATGTGGGAGACACTCTTCCAATTTTAGCACTTAAAAATTATTCTCTAGATTGGCAACAAGGGAGATAACAAATAGGAACCTCTTAAAGTTAACATTTCACACACAGAAACACACACAGACACACTTGGCAACACCCATTCCACTCTGCTCAAAGGTGCCAGAAGGTTTAGGTGAACACACAGTCCACATCTTTTTACCTATGTAGAACAGCCAAATAATTTGCTGAAATAAGCTTGGATATCAATGGGGGAATATTCTGTTAAGAGTCACAGGGACAATACAGGGTGTTCAGAATTCTAGAGAAAAAAAAAAAAACAGAATTACTCCTTTATGGATTTATTGGGAGTAGCTTTAGTAAAGTAGATACCATATGAGGTGAGATAAACATCTTGGTAGGTAGAGTGACAAATGACAGACAGATTTCACATGAACAGAAGAATGAGAAAAGTTTAGGATATTGAGAAAGCATTCCAGTGAGTATGGATCACAGAGAAAGTTGTGGGCAGTAGTAGTTTATAGAATACAGGTAGATTGAAATAAGAGATGTTAGATAGTCTTGATAGATATACTACAGGTTTGGATTTAAACTTACAGGCAAATATATTTAATCAAATTTTAAAGAAGGGCAGTCATAAGGTCAAACATTTCCTTAGCAAATGATTCTGGCAGGTAAAACAAAGATAAGCTTACAAAAGCAAGAGTTTAAATACAAGAGTTAAAAAAGTCCAGGTAAAAAGAAGGGGAAATGAATAAATACGTGTGTTATTAATTTAAACATAGGATCATTATAGCCTGAAATATGGACTGAAAATTGTAAATGTGAGCAATATAGTTGAAATTTATGATTAGTATTTAAATCTGAGACTGAAAACAATGTATAAGAGTAAAGAAGTGTGGTTTTGTACAAATGTAAAGAAATAATTTATGCCTGAGAGACCAAAAGGCTGATAATATCATTAGTTAAAATATTATATATGAAATTAACAGCAATTTAGAAATCAATATGATCAGATTTTTTTTTTCCTGAAGTGACAGATTTAATAAGACTACTCTATGGAAATAATTTATGCTGCTTGTATATTTAGGCATATGATAATGTTTTAAGCTATGAAATAGGAGATCAGTCATCCATCTACTCATCTATCTATCTCTCTACATTAATAACTAAAGTACATTAATGTAATTAACTTACAAACACATACTCGATAAACGGTTTATACCTCCTACTATATCCAAGGTTTTTCAAGAGAGCTGTACCTCCTCATATGGGTACTCACATTGCACAAACTTTTATATTAATATATGAATTTTATGAAAAGAGAACAATTGTTTTTTTTCATTTTGCATCACTTATGTAAGATGACTTTGTGAAGAACTGTGGTTCACTGTGAGGCATGTGCCTGTGCACATGCACATGTGTGTGTTTATGTGTGAAAAATAGGAGTAGAAGAATAAATACAATATAACAGAATGGGAGATTATCTAGAGAGCCAAGAAAAATATCATATCTTATTCTGTATGTCTAATACATATTGATTTATTATCACCTATAGCAGCATTTCTCAATGGAGATTGGATTGTAACTATAACTTGCCTGGGAAAAGAAAGGATATTCAGAATCTTGAATGAAATTTCAAACATCAATACACATTTACCATGAACAGAAATCAAGAACTCTCCTGGGAACTCTACTTACTTTGCAAACTTCCTAAAGAGATTTTGCTCATATTCCTACAACTCGAGTAATATTCCATTGTATATATGTACCACAGCTTCTTTAGCCAATCATCTATCATAGGACACTTCAGTTGCTTCCATGTCCTGGCCACTGTAAATAATGCTGCTATGAACATCAGTGTGCAAATATCTTTTTGGATATGGGTTTTCAAGTTTTGGGGATAAATACTCAGTAGAGAAATTCCTGGATCATATGGTAGATCGATTCTCAGTTTTTTGAGGAACCTCCATACTGTTTTCCATAGTGGCTGTACCAATTTGCAGTCCCACCAGCAGTGTATGAGGGTTCCTTTTTCTCCACATTCTCTCCAACATTTGTTTATATCCCACATGTAAGTGATATTGTGCGATTTTCAACTATTTTTTTTTTTTGTGGAGGCTACAGCTTCACTTTGAATTGAATGAGAACTGTCAACATTAACAGCCTGTTAATGGAAAGGAGCTGAGATTCATCTGACTTAATAGTTTAAATATTTGATTCCATTCCTTTCTGGCTTGTAAGGTTTGCGCTGAGAAGTCCGAGGATAATCTAATAGGTTTTCCTTTATAAGTTACCATTCTTTTCCCTGGCTGCCCTGAGAATTCTCTTTGTCATTGATTTTTGATAACTTTAATACAATGTGTCTTGGTGAAGGCCTTTTTGGGTTGAGATAGTTGGGTGTTCTGTTGACTTCTTGAATTCCGAGTTCCAGCTCATTCCTTAGATTTGGGAAATTCTTGTCCACTATTTGTCTGAAAATACTTTCTAGTCCCTGCTTCTTTTCCTCGCCTTCGGTAATGCCCATTATTACTATGTTTCCTCTCCTGATGATTTTTACTGGCCTTAGTTCTTGTATTTCTCTTTCATTATTTTTCATTCTTTGGTTACTCTCTTCTTCTGATTTATTTCTAGATTTCTGTCTTCGATATCACTGATCCTTTCCTCCATTTGGTCGACTCTATTTCCCAAGCTTGCTATTTCACTTTTTAACTCTTTCAGTGTGTTCTTCATCTCCAGAAGTTCTATGTGGTTCTTTTTGAGGGTTTTAATATTCTTGCTCTGCTCATCTAGTTGTTTTTTCAATTTCTGAAATCGTTGATTTGTGTTGTTTTGGATCTCATTGAGTTTTTTTCAAACGTACCATCCTGAACTCTCTGTCATTTAAGTTGCATATATCTATGCCTGTAAGCTTATTTTCTGGAGATTTTTCTCTTTCTTTCTGCAGCTCAGCCTTGGTTTTAAAACCAGGGCCAGTAAAAATCAACTGTTGTTTCTCTGGTGTTCCATCTCACTTCTCTGCTTTCTGTCCTGATGACTGGGCCCTGCTGCCGGCTGCTAGAAGTTCTGGCACTTCCAAGAAGGCTGATCAGGGAAGTCGCTGGACTTTTACCCCCCTCCCTCCTCCTGCAAGGAGCTCTGGAGGCTGTGAGAGGCAGCTCTTTTAATTCTCCGAGTCCACCGCCCAACACCTGGGGTTCTGACCTGTGGTAGTTCTGATGTGCGGATCCCATGCTGAGATGTGCTGATGTGCAGTTTGGGTGTTTTTTGTTGAGTTTTAGATGTTCGGCTTATTGTTGTTTCAGGGAGAGAGATTTAAGGATGTCTCTCACTCCTCCATGTTTCTTCGCCGTATCCTCATTGACTATATTTCAAATGACTTCTAAAAATCTCCACCTAAGTATTGCTTTAGCTCCTTGAAGTGATTAAATCCAAAAGAGAACACAACACATTCATCTTAAAAAAAAAAAAAAAAAAAAGCCCTGTCCTTCCAATTATTTTCTATTTCAGTAAAAGCCACCAGCATCCAAATAAACACACCACATAGAAATGCCAGAGTCTGGTTAATTCTTTTTTACCCTCAACACTTAACTCCTTTCACTTACCAAACCTTTGTATTTACCCAAAGATGTGTCATGAAAGTGTCTTTTTCTCTACCACAATGAAAATATCTTTTTTTCTGATCTCAGTTATGCTTGTCAGGATTACTAAAGCAGTCTCCCTAGAGATCTGTAGAGTTCCACTTTTCTATGCATACAATCCATTACCTACACTTTAATCCCAATGGCATTTTATGATGCCACTTCATTCATGTCATACTTCAGCTAAAATTCTCAATGCTATGTCTATATTAGCTAACATCACTTGGAAGATCCCCTGTGATCTAGAAAATGGTTTTGGAGTTGCAAACAAAAATGCCAGTAGCGTGTCAGTGTTATTGAGTCTGTATTTTTTAAAGGAACATCAGGTGTTAAAAATAGAAGGGCTCTAAAAAGTCCACTGTAATAGATTACCTTAAGAAAAATTTTGTTAGATTTGTAGTACAATTTTCCAACAAACTAAAAAGTAGGTTAGGATGGATGAAGAATTCAACTTCTCAACAGGTTTAGATTAGCCAAATTTCCACTTTCTCCAAGTCTCACATACTGTAGCAGGTCTTCCTAAAGAAAATGAAGAAGAGTTAAGTGAATCGATTATCATATAAGTTAAATGGGGAAATTGTATGACTAACTTACTGATAAAACTATTAAGAGAAAAATAAATTTAGATCCCCTAGAATAATTATAGCTTATAGACATAAATAGAAAGTGGGCATTAAATAATAATGAAAGGCTGAGGTCACACAGTTAAACACTTTTAACTTGACAATGAAGAAGTTTTTCTGAAAACACTCAGCATAAAATTCCCAGTGATTGATGAAAAACCCATCTCACAACTTCAGTACCAATTTGTTTATACCCTTTAGATACATTGTTTTATGGGCCTCCCATTCTTCCTTGGTCACATATTTAAACAAGAAAATGTTTGCTCTTAACTTTCTTAATATCTCGAGTTAGATTATAGGTGTTCTTATTTAAGTAAATGGGCAAGAACAACATCCTAAGTGTTGAAGGGACACAAAAACCAATAAGATATTTAGTGCCTTTACCACAGGATAAATTCTTCTGAAGAATTTTTTTCTTTCTTAAGACATTTATATTAGAAATAAATATCTATACAACATGAAGTATGATATTTTACCTCTCATTTTACTAAAGCTTATACTGCTGAGTCTATTATTTTAATCAAGTTGGAGATAAAGTTACTTTCACCAATGAAAGCCCATGGAGGTACAAATTCTAAACATGCTGTGAAGTAAAGCTGACAGATATTATTAGATAATGCGAGAGAAAAAAATATAAATAGTGAGGCCAATAATTTTCACCTGAGTACCAGGAAGGACTGACTTGATTTTTAATCGAAATAGAGATGATTTCAGAAAAACTTGTTTGGAGTAAGGTAAGTGCTGAGTTTTAAATAGCGAATGTTTAAAATACATGTGTATGAAGAGATGGCAGTTGGATTTATTAGTCTGCAGTACAGAATAGATAAATCATAAGAAATGTCAATTTCATAGTCACTGGTATACAAATAATTTACATGGATGATATCATCAAAGGAGTAAGATTAAAAACATAAAGGGTCAAAAACGAAAAAGATAACTGGCCCAATTCAACCTAGTGGTACATAAACTTAAATGTGGCATGGTCCTAATACATTTGAACATTCTATGTTATTAAGTAATATGGTAAAGAAATGAACAATCATTTTGATTTTTAAAAATTGCCACAAAATAATGTATACAACTGCTTGAATGTCTTACAATTAGAAGGAAAATAAATGAAATGAAAGAACTTCACAAAAAATAATAAAAACTTCAACTGATTCTTAAGAACATATTAAAGAACAACAAAAAGGATCGAAGAAGTCATAGAGATAGAAACACATAAAGTGATCATAAAAATAAAATACGTAAGTTATCGTAGCAAACATAACTGTATAAAAATTCCCAGGTAAAAGATATAAAACATGTTAGATTATAAAAATTCAGTTATGTGCTGGTTAAAAGGGTGCACATAAACATTTGTACAGTGTATAACTTCCAAATAAGTTGATCAAAAAATTGGAAAAGCCAGCAAAACAAGCAAACAAACAAACAAAAAACCCACTCCATCAGTTACAAGGATCGAAATAAAGATGGTAAAATATAATCAGAAAAACAGAACTTCTGAAAACATTGAAAATAAAATATAGTAGTTTCCAAATAAAGAAAAGTAGACACAAAATTTGTATTTAGAAAATACACATAAACAGTTAATTTATAAAAGTCTAGTCATATTCTGACTAAAAAGACAACATGTACAACATTAGAACATATAAACATTTAAAGGAAACATGAAAACTATGTCACGTATATACTGAACACTAGAATGCAGATGTTATATTGATATTAGACAATAATTGATTTTAACTTTAAAATCATTACCAAAAATGGAAGTCAATGAAAAATAATAAAATTTTTCATTCATTGGGAGTTATATAATTTTATGTAAATAAAGTTATCACCACTTGAAAATCTATATAGCAAACATTGACAAAATTGTAAAGAGAATGGCCTGCTTTGCACATCTACAGACTCACAGCAGTGACTAATGGATTGCTCGGTTGATCAGAGACTTGGGAAGATCAGAGGGAAGATTAAAGGCAAGAAGATGTGGAGTAGAATTATGCGGATAAACCTTTTTTGAATTTGCACAGATTTTGAAGATCTTCATATTCCATGGGGGTTTCCTTCAGATCAATCAAGTGCTTCAGTCAAGTGTTAAAATAATAAAGTGTTCTGGATGAGCAGTCCTGTGTATACCACTGTCATTTTCTAGACCTTCTAGAATTTGGTTATAAAGCTCATGTACAGAGGAGCACTGGAGAATGGGATGAAAATGATGCATGAACACACAGCATGGAATTCAACTCATCAAGGCTCATCTGGCTACTTCAGCTGTTTATGTATCCAACCTGTTAATAGAAGATACTGCCCCATCTCCTTCTCAATATGACACCACTCCTTAGGCTTCTGGCCAGCCAGAAGGTAGAAGATTGCATTGGTCACCTTCTATACTAGAGGATGCATTCATTTTCTCCATAGCAGTAGTTATAATTTCTAAATAACAAATATCCTCCTACCCCCCACTCTCAGTAGTATTTTTGCTGGCATCAAAAACCATGGGCATGAGTCTTAGTAAAAATCATTGTTGCTATCAACATTGTATATGACTAGGCAACATATTTATAGCTAAGGGAACATAGCAAAGTCTAATATTCATGTAATTTGCTGATTTTACCAATTTCTCCATGAGCTAGTGAAAGCTTTTCAGGGTTTTAGCTGAGACATACCCTACATATTTCAGGTAGTCTTAAAAAATGCGTTGTATGCTTGAAATAGTGACCTGATGTATGATGCCCTTATATATTTTAGTTTGAACACATGGGTTCAGAGCTCAAGTGATTAAAAGTGGAAATGTATCCCCAAGCAAGTATACTTCACCATCTCCTTTAGACAAGTTTGTTTTTCATTATTACAACTTAGAGTCAGGCAGTTTGGAGGTTTCATTTTTCAAGAGAGGAAGGATTCCACCTGGGGATATGGCCATGATTTACTTAGATTGGAAACTGTGAGCTCTACTTGATTTTTTTTAAGATCCTCTGCTTTTGAATTGGGTTGAAGAAAGTGTTATACTCCTGGCTGTGGTGAATGATCAAAAATACAAAAGATTGTGCTTGCTTTGGCAGCACACATACAAAATACCGAAGATTAACTAGGTCACTGACTCATGATAAGTTTAGGCAAAATTATGTCTAATATCCAGCAGATTATTAGAATCCATCTTAATATTCTAATGTCCATAGAAAAGATCAAATGAAAAGCTGTGACAAATTATTCATATAGAATATATTATCATATTGATTTGGAGAGGATGAAGATTTAGATCATCTTGCCAAGTAAAGAACCCTCCATGACCAGAGGAGATGTTCCCATAAGATAAGGGGCACATGGAATGTATATGAAAAAATAAGTAAAAGTATTGAGTTCAGCCTCCTGAACATGTCTAAGTTCTGAGAATGTAAGACTTGTGCAAAGTACTCTGATTGATGGGACTTGGTTTCCACTTTTTAAGGGTGAGAGTTTCCTCATCTGAGTCATTTTATGAAGCTCTTAAGGAAAGTCCATTATCAGACTTTTTTTGCAATCCAAGTATACGCTGCAGTTACACTAATGCAGTTGGTATCACCTCGAATTTTTGCCAGGTAGCCTCTGATGATATTCAAGAAAAAGGAAGAAATCTGCACATAATCAGAGAGCAGGAGCAAGTCTTCTCTGCAATGGTGGTCAGTATCAGAAACTAAATGGATGACTGGATTAGGGTAGTACTCAGCTGACCCATGTCTCACTAGATCATTGCTGTTCACTGCATTCTAACTGCAGAGAATACACTGGGCATAGAGCAAACATAGAGTTCTCAAAACATAAGAAACTTGTAAAAGTCAAAATACATCAATATGAATCACGCTTTAAAAATATTAACATATAATAAATAAATTTTCAGCCTTCAGAAAAAAATATTTTAGAATTTATTTGCATTTTTAGTAATGGACATATTCAAGAAAAAATACTCATATGTTTCATGATACAATTATTTTTTAATTGAAAATAATTTTTAATATACCATGTGAAAATGAATAAGAATTTCAAAATTATCAGGAAGCCAGTGGACATCATTTATCTCCTCAATTGTGTAACAAATACTCATATTGATTCCTAGTTAGACATGTCATTAAATTTATAAAAGTAAAGAAAGTTCAATCTTTAATCTATTTGTTAAATTAATGCAAAGCTGATTTGAATTATGAACATTTGCCTTTAATTAATTTTTTGCACTGATAAATATTTCTTCTAACATGTTTTTGTTCAAGGAAGCCTGCTACTATCTTATGTTCTTGGCATAACAACTAATTGATGAGTTTAAATTTCTAAAAGATAAAGACTGAAAAATAATATAACAATCTTACATTACAGGTAAATATTTGTTTTTCTGACTGAAAACTAAACATTTGATTACAAATAGTGATTACAGATTATCAGTATTAGTAATTTTTATTTCTTATTTATTTAAAAAATTTTAAATTATGTTTTATTATATTTTTAGTGATTTTTTAAATATAACAAAAAGGCATTTCAAGTTACTATATTATTATCTATATTTCTTGTTATTTTCTCTCAAAATGATCTGTTTGCCTTTAACATAATGCCACATTCTTTGTCCTTGAGAAAAAAATATGACTCAATTGATCTCTTCTGTTTGAAGGCAGTATCCAGACACTTTCACTAAAGGGCACCCAAGAGCACTTGTTGACTAAAGGTGGAAAATATCCTAGTTTGATGTACTATCATAGTAATTAACCATGCGTGCTCTGAGCCTAGCAACACTGGGCTTATTTTTATTTAAAATGTAATCAATTCTATTCTTATAACATACTAATCTTCTATGATGTTTCCCTGATCTGTATGTTCTAGGGGAACATGTAAATTTTATTCTTCCATGGTCCCTACATCAATCAAATTCAGCTCACATTTTGTGTGCTCCCTGGATTTAGCATATTATCAGTCTGCATATCACTTAAAGTTGAAAATTAAGAATTTAATATTATGTATAGAATATACGTAAAATGATTAATGTCCCTGTGTCAGGAAAGTAAGAGGAAGAAGATAAAGCCACCTGAGAAAAGACAAAGGAAGAATGGGACATGCTCACTAGTTAATGGTATTGTCAAATTCTAGGCTATATCTGTAGGCTACGGTAGAGACATAGGAATTTTGAAAACAGGATGAAGATGATATGTTTTTATTAAGGTCATTGTGGCTAAACTAAACAGGACTGACCATTCAGGCCTTTACCACACTTAGAAAGATCTACTCCCTTTTTTTTTTCTTTCCTGTTTTACCAAATTTTCGACAAGAAAATAAACAACATTTTGTGACCAAAAATATAGCAGTTGCCACACAGGCCAGCAGAAACCCAATCACATCCAAAGAGTGGTACTGGAACCAGGTGAGGTTGTGTGCAGCTGGCCGAAGGTGTTTGGCTCCTTTGTGGCGCATGACAAACTCAATCCAGAAGACTGCTCGATCCAGGGGCTTGACAGGTTGATCATGGTGAATCCTTGATAATCTCATAGCATTCTCTTTATAACTGGTAGACAAAGACATAGGCAGAAATGAGAGGGTCTTTTTATTAAAGGTAAGTATGTGATACCTTTGCATAATCTATTATATGTTATGCCACCCAAAGGTCAGAGATGTGGAGAAACATTTAATCTTTGTTGTGACATGACCTTTGCTGGTTGCAAAGCATTTTAGGAGTTGTAAATGGTGTGTACGGAAGAAATATGTTTTTAACAGAATGTGGCCAAATATAAACACATAAAAAAGGAATAAGCTTAAATTTTTCAAGAAAGAATATTAATATTGTATGAAGTATGATTTCAAGGATTGTTCTAAGACCAAGACTGTAGCTAACCCATATTGTTGGAAAATATCTACTAAAAGGTCCATAAGCATGAACTCTGCTGTCTGACAGACACTGGCAACTGATAGTCAACATTGATGAGTCATATTTTTGTAGTGTCTGAGATTCCCCCATTGCATACTCTTGTGTGTTTGTGATACAAAAGACATTGTCTATATTGGTAATGTCAAAACTGGGTGAAGGTTCTAGGGTAATTTTAGAAATGACAAAGTGATGAAATTTGAGTTTTGAAGGTAAATAGAAATATCTCGCTAGAATTTGAGCACATAGATATTGTGGAAATATGGTAGTCATAAAGTTAATATCGCTAATGGTCTCTCAAACAACAATGGTTATAGGTATGTATTTGAAAGGCTAGTCATGTTTTCACTTGACATTTCTTGGTGGTTGAAACAGAATTAGCATGCTTCTCTGGATTTTTGGTAGAAATAAAATTTCCAACCTGGAGACATGAAGTTGACAGAAAGTAAGTGAGTTTTGATGAGATGTCCTAGTAGAGCAGGACATTTTTGGGATTGGGGAAAGAGAAATGTGGTCATCATTCACTAGTGAATGTGGTACAGTAGATCCAGCAGCAAGAGATAATGTGTTCTCCATATGCACAATGAGAAAGAAGAATCTTTTAATTAAATAAAAATAGTGATAGGGTCAAAACAGTAATTTCACAGGATTCTTCCTAATATGTTTTAGGCAAACTTCAGTGCTAATAGCAGTCTATTTATCCAAATAGTTCTTTTGTTCAAGTTTTCATCATTCATAAAGATTTAAAATTTGAAATACACACATATTTGATAAACTTGTATTTGTGAATCTAAATAAAAATATAGTATTCTTTCTTATAAATGAGATAGAAAAAGAACTATGCTCATATTTAAAATTATAATTCCATATTTTATTCTATACTAATGTTTTATTTCTGTTATCTTAAAATGTTATAAATGATGAAATTACTATGATTTATGTATTTAAATGTATTTTTTGTGTTTTTAATTCTTTTAAGAAATATAAAACTGGAATACAAATACATGCATATATTCAATCTACACTAGATTCTTTTGTTCCCAGATAATTTCAGAATTGACGTTAGGTTTAGAGTCAATGCTAAGGTATTTTAAAATAATGTTAAGTATTTTCTTGGAAAATTCTAAGAGTATTTATGATTCTGTGGTATGTATTATATCAACAGTTTTCAAGTCATCAATAAAATTTAATGATCATTTTATAGAATAAAGTATAGTTTTAAAAAATTACCGAATTTGCCTACTTTGATGTTTAGTAAAATGAACCAAATTATCAGCAATTAACAACCTGATAATAGTCTAATAGATTAGATATCAAGGTCATCATTTATGAGAGAAAAAAAAATCACAGTAAGTCTTACTGAATCTCCCAACTTCATGCTCAGCTCTTGAGTTAATATTTATAATATTTTGAAAATTATTACTTAAACATGTATATTAATAAAAGTCATTTGTTTGGAATGTGAGAGGGAATAGTAGAAAAGAGAGGTGACTTTTTAGCATGGACTCAAGGCAAATATTTAGTATCCTTTTCTGGAAATGAATACACTGATCCTTTTATCTAGAAAACCTTGATAGTAAGGCTTTGAACAGATAGTTTTACTCAAAATAGTTCCACTAAAAGCTGCTCAAAATTCTACCTGAGTTTACCTTTTCTCCTACCTCCTAAATTTTGGTTTTCAGTCATGTGAATGGAATGTTATAAGTAGCCTTCAGTTTGTGCCTCTGAATAAAAATAATTGTGTCAGAGCTAACTTAGAATCAATTTAAATATAATGCACCTATGCAAATTCAGAACAAGTACTGAGAGGGCAAGATGAAAAAGAAATCATGATAAAAACTTACACAATATTGAGGTAAAAACCTCAAAAATGACAGACTTAGAATATCATGAAACATAATATATAATTCAAAACAGAGTTTTGAAGTGTGATAAGAATGTGAGAGTTATAAATAAGAGTTCAACAATCGAAATATAAAACAAGCACTGTTAAAAGATATTGGTGAGCTGTTGAAATACGTTGTAAAATAGCATTGTAAATGATTAAAGAAATCAGAAACAGCAAGCAATGCTCATGTTAAAAAAGCAAATTTACTAACTTATGTACTATTTGGGGCAATTTCTGTGAATTAAGAAAATAAAAATTAATTAGAACATTTAGAAAATAATAGAGAAGGAAAACAAAATATTTTAACATAGAGAACATTGAAATCTGATGTCCCTAAAATAGAGATAAAAATGGAACTAAAAGAAATTCTTATAAATAACATACAAAAATTTTATTTTTGAAAGGAAAAGTTAAATACATTTATTTTATATCAACAATGTTGAAAGGACTCATTACAACCCAGGGAAATGTTGAAAATAATTCATAGAGATACATTATATTTTACTTTCTGAATAAAAAATAATGTTTTTTTTCCATGCTGGAAAAAATAGAACATTTAAAAAAGAAATGATAAGATGGTGCTCATAATCTATGCAGCATTTAAAGTTAGATGACCGGGGTTTGGAGAAACATGGCAGAGTGAGAGACGTCCCCAGATCTCTCCCCTTGAAACAGCAATAAGTTGAACACCTAAAACTCAACAATAAAAAAAACCACCCAAACTATACACCAGCACATCTGAGCATGGGATCTGCACATAAGAACTACCATATGTCAGAACCCCAGGAGTCAGGTAGTAGACTGGGAGAAATAAAGAAGCTGCCTATCACAGCCACCAGAGCTCCCTGTAGAAGGTGGGTGGGGGGGGGAGGAGAAAAGGTGCAGTGAGTTTCATAAACAGCTCTACCTGGGAGAGCTGTGAGCTCCATGTGGCTGGCAGCAGTGCCCAGGCATGAGGTCAGAAAGCAGAGAAGTGGGGACAGCAGAGGAGCGTGGATGGCAGAGAAATAACAGTTGATTTTTACAAGCTGCGGAAGCAAAACACAAGGCCAAGCCTCAACCCCCATCCCCCACTTCAGAGGGTACTTCCCCCCATATCCTCCGAGACCGAACACTGCGAAGTCCCAGGGGAATCTGAGCAAACATGACAAAACTGTTGCTAACATTGCCAGGGACTGAGACTGAGGGTAGCAAGTGTGATTAAACATCTATAAGAAAAAAAAAAAGGCATTATTAAGGCTTTATATAAAGCAAGGATCCAAGAGACTTAGATGCCACCTACTGGAAACTAAAAGAAAAGTGTCTTTTTTGCAACAGGCTAGAGAGGTCTTTATATAATTAGACCTAACGAGAATTTCCCAAATCTCAGGAATGAGCTGGAGCTCGGAATTCAAGAAGTCAACAGAACACCCAACTATCTCAACCCAAAAAGGCCTTCACCAAGACACATTGTATTAAAGTTATCAAAAATCAATGACAAAGAGAATTCTCAGGGCAGCCAGGGAAAAGAACGGTAACTTATAAAGGAAAACCCATTGGATTATCCTCAGACTTCTCAGCGCAAACCTTACAAGCCAGAAAGGAATAGAATCAAATATTTAAACTATTAAGTCAGATGCATCTCAGCTCCTTTCCATTAACAGGCTGTTAATGTTGACAGTTCTCATTCAATTCAAAGTGAAGCTGTAGCCTCCACAAAAAAATAGTTGAAAAAAATCACATGATATCACTTACATGTGAGACATAAACCTAAAAGCAACAAATGAACAGGACAAACAGAGACTCATGGACATGGACTATAGACTAGTGGTTATAGACATGGACTATGGACTAGTGGACCATAGG
>NW_006439231.1:339353-341578 GCF_000325575.1 Pteropus alecto | reverse complement strand
GAAATTTAACTATGGGAGGTGAATGCACAGTGTAAATACATATATACCTTACTATTAAAGTGTACAGCTGAAACTTATTGAATTTCATTAACCAATGTCACCATAAAAAAAAAATAAATGAATGAATTTAAAATAAATAAATAAATAAATAAATAAATAAATAAAGTTAGAAGACCATGAGTATGTTTACATAGTTCTGAAAAATAGAAAGTGAGAGCTAAGTATGTTATATTCAGATAGGTGTTATTCTCATATTGGGGCAGTAAACAACTATTGTTAAACATGATCTTAAGGAATTCAATATCCACAAATTTTTATTGAATTAAAATTCCATATGATATATCTAATTAGAATGAATCGAATATGTTTTGGAATAAAGAATCTCTGAATAAATGGTGAAATTTAATTCTCTTAAAATATAACAAAGAGACTAAATAAATGTGAGGTAAGTAAGTGCCATAAATATTGACAAATCAAAATTTTAAGTAATACACAGGAAATGAAATAACTTCCAGAGTTGAGTTCAACTGATAGTGGCTGAAATTAAAACACATAGTTAAAAATTAACACTCAGAAAAACAAACAACAAAAACCAGACCAAAAAATAAAGCCACTCAAAAGTATATATACATATATTAATTTTGAACCTTGGTGAGATATTTCAGAGAAAAAAATTAAGATATAATTAGATATATCTAAAGTTCAATATAGTTTAAAATTTATTTCAATTTATCTTTAGCTAAATTAATAAAATTTAAGATTTTTCTTAAAAATTCACACAACTGATATTTACAAAGTTATTAATTATTCTATCTCTCCTCACTGTACATATGCAAACGTAATGAATTAGTATGCTCTCAGTGTTAAGGATGGTTATTTTTGAATGATTAATATTGGGTAAATTATCACTTCCATTTTTGTACTTACTGAATGTGTATAATATTTAAAGAAGCATATGTATATTATAAAATAAAACAGATAAACCAGAATAAATATCTGAGTGTAATCATTAACATTATTTTAATAAGACATTGGTAGGCATTTGAAATCTGAGTGTTTTTGCAATTTTCACAAATAAATTTGTGAAATGAAATAATAAAGTGGTTTTTATGTAGTTATTTTATGGTTTTATTTAAAAGTATACCAATTAGGGAGGGAAAAAATGGTAGTTAATAGAGGCTCTGTTCATCCCTCTGGCGACCAAATCAAAGTTGTAACAGAAACAAGGAGCAAGCAGCAAGGAAAAATCACCTGGGATCTTGATGAACAAGCCATACAGCGAGGAAGAAATCCAAGAAATCACACTGTATGAGCAGAAAGAAAGATGGAGAGAGGACGCAGGGCTGCTGGATCTCAAGCGGCTGAGAGAGATGGTGGCTGTGGCAGCAGCAAATGCCTCGTAAAGGGGCCGTGTTCATGAGTGGATTTTCGCGGTGACAGATCTGCTCACTCGGAGCACCACTGCCCATTTGGCTATGCGCAGGGGGGACTAAGGACTTATAGGGCGACATTGTCAGAGCGAGGGATACAGACATGCCGGTGGTATCCATTGTTTCTTGTTGAGCCCTACCCCTCCCAGTGTACTTGCTGAGCAGCACCTAGACTCACACTGGAAGCAACTGGCCTCAGTTTCTGGTGTGGCCTTTTGAGGCAACTGTAAGCACAGCATCTGTGGATTGCTTGCTGAATCAACAGGTGGCCCCGATGGGGCAGAGGCTTGGGCTAAGTTTGGTCTGCAGCTGACCCCCTCTCTGGACTGTGCCACTGGACACCTACTTCACAAATTCACACTAATAAGTCTGGGAGACTTAGGAACTTTGCTTAGTACATAGAAACAGACACAAAAAGGCAGACAAAGAAGCAGAAACCATATGAGAGAATGGAACAGAGATCCAGAAATAATGGAGTCAAGTAACCTAACAGATGCAGAGTTCAAAACACTAGTAATAAAGATACTCAATGAACTTTTGGGAAGTGTAGATAAATCCAGTAAGAACTCCAACAAAGAGATAAAAAACATAAAAACAGAAATGGAAATTATAAAAGGGAAGCAGTCTGAAATGAAGAACACATTATCTGAGATGAGAAGTATATTAAATGGAATATACAAAGGAATAAGCAAAGTGAATAAAGAAGAGGATCAAATGCCCTCTCTAGAGGACAGGAAAGCCAATCAGAACACTCAATCAGAATGGCAAGAAAAAAGATGCCAAGACTATAAAAAT
>NW_006439231.1:335874-339134 GCF_000325575.1 Pteropus alecto | reverse complement strand
GCCGACAAAGGAGTACTCATAAGACTGGCAGCTGATTTCTCAAAAGAAACAATGCAGGACAGAAGGGCTTGGCACAAAATTTTCAATGTGATGAAGACCCAAGAACTACAACCAAGAACGCTTTATTCAGGAAAGCTATCATTTAGAGATGAAGGACAGATAAAGAGCTTTGCAGACAAAATTAAGCTACAGGAATTTATCAACACCAAGCCAGTATTACAGGAAATGTTGGAGGGTCTTCTTTAAGGAAAAAAAAAATGTATCAAAAAGAAGAATAAAGAATTGTAATAACTACATTCCTATCAATAAGTACCTCAATGGAAAAGAATTAAGTGCTCCCCCTCCCAAAATGGAATGGCTGAATGGATTAGAAAACAAGACCCCTACATATGCTGCCTACAAGAGATTAAAAGATTAAAAGACACTTCAGATTAAAAGACACACACAGACTAAAAGGAAGGGGATGGAAAGAGATATTGCTTTGATGGACCTAGCAGGTAATTAAGTCAGACAGAAAAAGATAAACACTTATATGATTTCACTTATATGCGGAATCTAAGGAACAAAAAGAACAAACTAATCAAAAACAGACTCACAAATATTGTGGACAATTTGGTGATGGACAGAGGGGAGGGGGGTTTGGGGGGCTGGAAGAATGGGGTGAAGGGTTAAAGAAATACAAATTAGTAGCTGATGGATCGTCATGGGGATGGGGAGCATGACAGAGGGAATGTAGTTGGTATTAATATTTTGGCTAGGTGGAAGGTCAGGGGAAGGAGGAAGCAATTGAGGGGATCATTTTATGAACTGTATAGATGTCTAACCAATGTACTGTGTACTTGAAACTAATTGAAATAAATAAAATTTTTCATAAAGTACACCAATTACAAATGCAGGAAACATTGAACAGTCTCAGATATGATGGGTAACATAATCAAAGATAAGCCTTTCAAAAGCAGTAGTACTTACGAAGGTTCATCAATGACTGTTCTCAAGGCATTGAGCAAATCTGCACTTGTCATTGTGTTTATGTTCACCTCCACAGCCGCTCCTTTGGCCTTCATGTGAGCAATGTTATCAGGCTGATCAGCAAACATGGGGATGCCCACCATAGGGATCCCATGATAAATAGCTTCATAGATCCCATTGGTTCCACCATGAGTGATAAAAGCTTTTGCTTTGGGATGACCTAGTTTGAGGGTTGGGTGAGAAGTTGGTTAGAATTTTATTACAATAGTTTAACAGAATTTCAGAGGATAATTGAGAAAAACTGCAAGATAACTCAATGAAAAAGGCAATATTTCCTACAGAAGCTGAGCACAGGAGTTATTGCTATTTCAGAAAATCGTGATCCCAGGAAAAAGTGGAATTGACTCCCTCTGCATTGTCTGGAAAGACTTTACTGAGAAAGTGATATTGGAACTGAGACTGAAATTTGAAAAGTGATGAGAGTCTTAACTGAACATGCTCTTTTGTGAACCAGAGGAAGCAGAAATCTATAAACAATGGCCAATTTTTAAATTATACCTGCCTTAAATATGCAATAAAATGTAAAAAATTTATATTATTAAACATGTATTAAAAATATTTGCTGTTAAACAGTTACTCAATTTGCCCATGATCAAACTATACAGCTTTTTCCCCTCGGTCTTACCAAGAAGATCATTCTGGGGTATCCAGTCATAGAGCCGAGTATTGGCTCCTAATGTGGCTGGTTTCTTTCCTTTGTATCTCCATAAAATCTGTGGAAGACAATGCTTTCATTTTGCAAGTAAAAACTTACAGTTAAGAATTTTTACCTTTTTTTTGTGGTAAAGAAGGAAACTATTCAGTATGAACAGCTCAATTATGGGACAGCATGGCTGCTGGCTGCAAAGGAACCCCGAGGTCAGTCAGCCTGTGGTGTGACCCCTCTCTGGCTAGACAGCTAAGCTCCAGCAGGCTCTGCAAAGCTATCTTAGGTGTTCTAGCTCCAGCCGGGAAAATGCAGTCCTCAATCTTAAGTAGAAAAGGAAGTTCACCCTCTGAACCAGAGAGGGCCTGTCTTATTTAGAGAGATGTTCCTACCCCTGGTCCCTGATTGACCCATCCTCATGCAAATAAGGACTCCACATCCTAACAGTTCAATTGGTCCACAAAACACTTTCCTGATTGGTCGGGGTAGAGCTGCTCTGAGTGGTCAGTGAAGATGTTAATGAGGATATAGCTGCATAGCTCCAATTGGACAGGGAAAGTCTCTGTCTTGTTGGTTGAAATATGATTCCAGGAACTCCTACAAAAGGGTTAGCTCAGATGGTAGGAAAAATGTAGGCTGGCAGTTCAGTGTGTCAACTGATGGTCGATGGCGCCAATTCAGCCTCAACAGGAATCTCCAATCTGGGGTGCACTGAAGAAGGAAACTTTATTCAGTGCAGACAGCTCAGCTGTGATATAGCCCACTGTGAGTACAACACAGCTGTGGAACCGCTCAAAGTGTTACACTCAATTATGAAGCAGCATGGCTATGAAACAACACCGATATGAGGAAGCCCTAGGATATGGTCCTTCTGTCTTGACAGCTCAACTCTGCTCTGCTCTGCCCTGCTCTGCTCTTCCTGCTCTTCTCAGCTCTGTTTTGGCAAGACATTTTTGGAATTTTTTCTCTGGTGTTTTAGCTCCAGCTTGGGACATACAGTCTTCAGTCAAAAGGGAAAGTGAACTAAAGAATTTTAAGGCTCTAGAGTAATTTAAAAATCATGTAGCCCCACCCTGCTTTATGTGATAGTTGAGAGGAATGTACAAAAGGGATAGTTTGCAAACATTGAGAGAGTAGGACATTGACATCAACCTTTTTTGAAAAGGCTTGTGCTAATAGTCAATTAAGTACAGTATTATGACTTACAAGTGATATTTATCAATTAAAAACTGTGAGTAAGATTGTAAGTGAAGAAATAGAAAACAAACAGGACTTGTTTAGGCAACCAGAAGTGGAGACTGAAAACATTAAAACAAATAAGAATACTGTGTAAACTTACTTATGTCAGGAGGCCATCCTAACTCTCAAAGTTCGAATGTAATGTTTTCCAAAAATATAATTAGTTTTAGATTTTTATTGTGTGATTTTTCAATGTATTGTCTTTTCTTCCTCCATATTTCTCTTTCACTTTTCCTTCGTTCTTTCCTTCCTTCTTTCTTTCTTTCTTTCTTTCTTTCTTTCTTTCTTTCTTTGTTTCTTTCTTTCTTTCTTTCTTTCTTTCTTTCTTTCTTTCTTTCTTTCTTTC